>NW_027590342.1:165000-295000 GCF_964213995.1 Mustelus asterias | reverse complement strand
CCCGTGCTGTATCTGTCCTGGGAGTGTTTGATGGGACAGTGTAGAGGGAGCTTTACTCTGTATCTAACCCCGTGCTGTACCTGTCCTGGGAGTGTTTGATGGGACAGTGTAGAGGGAGCTTTACTCTGTATCTAACCCCGTGCTGTATCTGTCCTGGGAGTGTTTGATGGGGACAGTGTAGAGGGACCTTTTCTCTGTATCTAACCCCGTGCTGTTTCTGTCCTGGGAGTGTTTGATGGAACAGTGAAGTGGGAGATTTACTCTGTATCTAACCACTTCCTGTATCTGTCCTGGGAGTGTTTGATGGGAACAGTGTAGAGGGAGCTTTACTCTGTATCTAACCCCGTGCTGTATCTGTCCTGGGAGCGTTTGATGGGAACAGTGTAGAGGGAGCTTCACTCTGTATCTAACCCCGTGCTGTACCTGTCCTGGGAGCGTTTGATGGGAACAGTGTAGAGAGAGCTTTACTCTGTATCGAACTCTGTGCTGTACCTGTACCTTTCCTGGGAGTGTTTGATGGGATCAGTGTCGAGGGAGCTTTACTTTGCATCTAATCCCGTGTTTCAGTTACTGATAGACTGTAGAGGAAGATCAGGTCACACACACGCTCTCCTTACACACTCTCAGGCACACACACACACACACATGCTCTCTCTGTCTCTCACACACACATACACTATCTCTTACGCACTCTCTCTCTCACACACATGCTCTTTCGCTCTGTGACACACACTTTCTCTCTCACACATTCTCTCTCTCACACATACACTCTCTCTCAAACACACACACTCTCTCTCACACACACACTCCCTCTCACACACACACTCCCTCTCACACACACACCCCCTCTCACACACACACTCCCTCTCACACACACTCCCTCTCACACACACACTCCCTCTCACACACACACTCCCTCTCACACACACACTCCCTCTCACACACACACTCCCTCTCACACACACACTCTCTCTCACACACACACTCTCTCTCACACACAGACTCTCTCTCACACACAGACTCTCTCTCACACACACACTCTCTCTCGCACACACACTCTCTCTCGCACACACACTGTCTCATACACACACACGCACTCTCTCACGCGCTCGCTCTCTCTTGTACACGCTCTCTCTCACACACACGCTCTCTCGCACACGCTCTCTCTCTCGCACACACTCTCTCACACACACTCTCTCTCTCTCACACACACACTCTCTCTCACACACACTTTCTCTCCCGTGCTGTACCTGTCCTGGGTGTGTTTGATGTGCACAATGTGGAGGCAGCTTTTCCTTTAATCTAGCACCATGCTGTATCTGACATTGGATTATTTGATGGGGACAGTGTATAGGGAGCTTCACTCTGTATCTAAACCTGTGCTGTACCTGTCCTGGGTGTGTTTGATGGGGACAGTGTAGAGGGAGCTTTACTCTGTATCTAACCCCGTGCTGTACCTGTCCTGGGAGTGTTTGATGGGGGACAGTGTAGAGGGAGCTTCACTCTGTATCTAAACACGTGCTGTACCTGTCCTGGGTGTGTTTGATGGGGACATTGTCGAGGGAGCTTCACTCTGTATCTTAACCCGTGCTGTACATGTCCTGGGATTGTTTGATGGGGACAGTGGAGAGGGAGATCTACTCTGTATCTAACCCCATGCTGTACCTGTCCTGGGAGTGTTTCATGGGGACAGTGTTGAGGGAGCTTTCCTCTCTATCGAATCCCGTGCTGTACCTGTCCTTGGTTTGTCTGATGGGAATATTGTGGAGGGAGCTTTACTCTGTATCTAACCCCGTGCTGTACCTGTCCTGGGTGTGTTGGATGGGGACAGTGTAGAGGGAGGTTTACTCTGTATCTCAACCCGTGCTGTACATGTCCTGGGAGTGTTTGATGGGGATAGTGTAGAGGGAGCTTTACTCTATATCTAACCCCGTGCTGTATCTGTTCTGGGACTGTTTGATGGGGACTGTACAGTGAGCTTTACTCTGTATCTAACCCCATGCTGTACCTGTTCTGGGAGTGTTTGATGGGGACAGTGTAGAGGAACCTTTATTCTGTACCTAACCCCGTGTTGTGCTTGCTGTACCTGTCTTGGGAGTGTTTGATGGGGACAGTGTAGTGGGAGGTTTACTCTGTATCTAACCCGTGCTGTACCTGTCCTGGGAGTGTTTGATGGGGACAGTGTAGAGGGAGCTTTACTCTGTATCGAACCCCGTGCTGTACCTGTCTTGGGAGTGTTTGATGGGGACAGTGTAGTGGGAGCTTTACTCTGCATCTAACCCCGTGCTGTACCTGTCCTGTTAGTGTTTGATGGGGACAGTGTAGAGGGAGCTTTACTCTGTATCGAACCCCGTGCTGTATCTGTCCTGGGAGTGTTTGATGGGGATAGTGTAGAGGGAGCTTTACTCTGTATCTACACCCATGCTGTATCTGCCCTGGGAGTGTTTGATGGGGACAGTATGGAGGGAGCTTTACTCTGTATCGAACTCTTTGCTGTGTCTGTCCTGGGAGTGTTTGATGGGGACAGTGTAGAGGGAGCTTTACTCTGTATGTAACCCCGTGCTGTATCTGTCCTGGGTGTGTTTGATGGGGACAGTGTACAGCGAGCTTTACTCTGTATCTAACCCCGTGCTGTATCTGTCCTGAGTGTGTTTGGTGGGGACAGTGTCGAGGAAGGTTTTCTCTGCATCGAAATACTTGAGGTATCCACTCTTCGATCGCTTCAATGTGGGAACAAACAGGGATCTAATTTTATCCAGCAATTGGATGGAGCTCTTGGGGCTAAAGTGGGATCAGGATGTTGAATTTGATGATCAGCCATGATCATAATGAATGTTGGAGCAGGCTGGAAGGGCCGAATGGCCTCCTCCTGCTTCTAGTTTGTGTGTTTATAAATGATGAAAAGGCAGCAGCAGTGGGAGTTCAATATGTGTGGATATTTCACAGCTGTATTCACACAATACACACAGCAATGTCGCTGATATCTTGGAAATGCTGCAAATGTTGTCAAACACAATACGCAGGGGACCTTAATGTTGCAATGTTACCCCCAAACTGTCATCCCACAGGGTCAACATTTCTGTACAATGTGAGTGAATCGTAAGTTAATATAGTTCAGTTTCAATGTTTAAAATAACCAGTCACTTTTCTGTGGCTGCTTTGGGAATGTCAGTGGAATGTAGTTCACAGTAAAGTGTGAACAATTGTATTGGGGAATAATTGGAAGCAGTTTCCATTGAGAGCTTCCTGCATTCTGGAAATGTGTGTGATCTATTCAGAGATTGGAAATGATGGATGAATAAAGATACAGTTCTTTGTTACTGACATTAGATTGTGACCCTTGAAGTTTCACCAGTTCCATGTGCTGAGAGAAAGGAATGATTAAGCAACATCCAGCATTCAAATTCTTCAGAGAAGTTTGAAAGGCAGTGAAAGACTGAATACACAAACTCTGAGACAGACAGACACAACTGTATCCACAGCTTAAACTTCATGTTTGAATCTGCGGGGATGAGATCATGGTTGGAATAAACAAGAGTCCACTCTGGGATGCTGAGCAATTTGAGTTCTGTTTTTCCTAAAAAGTCAATCTAAAAATCTGCAATTAAAAATTCCTTGGACAGAGCAGAGGGGATTTTACTCTGTGTGTTGTGTTTGGGTTGGAAGTGTTTTCTGAGCAGGGTGGTACAATGGCACAGTGGTTGGCACTGCTGCCTCACAGCGCCAGGGACCCGGGTTCAATTCCAGCCTCGGGTGACTGTCTGTGTGGAGTTTACACATTCTCCCCGTGTCTGCGTGGGTTTCCTCCGGGTGCCCCGGTTTCCTCCCACACTCCAAAGGTGTGCGGTTTAGGTTAATTGGCCATGCTAAATTGCCCCTTAGTGTCCAGGGATGTGTAGGTTCGGGGAATTAGCTCTGGTAAATGCATGGCGTTATGCGGATAGATGCTCTTTCGGAGAGTCAGTACAGACCCGATAGGCTGAATGGCCTCCTTCTGCACTGTGGTGATTGTATGGTTTTTGTGTTGATGAAGATTTACTCTGAAACACTGGGATTGAGGTTAAGGAGTGACTTAATGAAACCCTTCAAAATAATAAGCGAAATGGAGAGGGTTAATAAAGAAGAAAGCTAAAAGCAAAATACTGCAGATGCAGGAATCATGGGTGGCACAGAGGTTAGCACTGCTGCCTCAGAGCGCCAGGGACCCAGGGTCGATTCCAGGCTTGGGTCACTGTCTGTGCGGAGTCTGTACATTCTCCCCGTGTCTGCGTGGGTTTCCTCCGCCTGCTCCACTTTCCCCCCACAGTTCGAAAGACACGATGGTTAGGGTGCATTGGCCATGCTAAATTCTCCCTCAGTGTCGCCGAACAGGCGCTGAAACAAAAACAGAAAATCTCAGCAGGTTTTAATGCAGTGAAACGCATTAAACAGCATCTGTGGAGAGGGAATAGAGCCAATGTTTCGAGTCAGGATGACCCACAGATGCTGATAAAGAGGAACATTTTCTGCTGGTTGGGGAGTCCAGGACTTGGGGACATTTGATTTTAGACAATGTTTGGTATTTTAGACTTTTAGGAGTGAAATGAAGAAACACTTTGCCACGTGGAACTTACAAAGAAACATAGAAAATAGGAACAGGTGGAGGCCATTCAGCCCTTCCATCCTGCTCCGCCATCCATTGTGACCATGGCTGATCATGGTTTCCTCCGGGTGCTCCGGTTTCCTCCCACAGTCAAAAGATGCCCAGGTTGGTTGATTGGCCGTGACAAATTGACCCTAGTTTCGGGGGGGATCAGCAGGGTAAATGTGTGGTGTTACGGGGATAGGGTGGGATTATTGTCGGTGCAGTCTCGATGGGCCGAATGGTCTCCTCCTGTTCCTATTTGCGACGTTTTTTTGTAAGTGTCAGGTACAATCTGCGACTGTACATCTTGTGTGTGTCTCAGTGTCAGCTCTGAAACCTGTACAGCACAATCCCATCCTGTTTCAGTCCCAGCCTGCCTCTGTATCTGTATCTCTCCCTCTGAAATTAGCTTGTCCTTTTCCTGAATAAGACTGACTACATTTCCAAAGGGCTGGATTCATACAATATAAACAGCAAGCTTTCTTCAAACGATGGTTTGCAAATGTTGGTGAGCTCAGTACACGTGGTACATTAATGTTACAATGAGATAGAATCTGTATTCAGACAACTGTCACCCCAGAGACTCCAAACTTCACCGTGTTAACATTCTGACCAAACACTAAAGCTTTCCAGAAAGCAAGGCTGACAAATCCCAATCCTCCTTTTCCGATGCGCTCTGACTGATATATTTCTCTCACTCACTATCTCTCGGTCCCCCTCTTGATCTCTGTCACTCCCTTTTTCTCACTCACTCAGTCTGTGTTTTCTCTGAATCTCTCTCTCTCTCCCTCTGAGAATCTGGAATGAAACATCAGTCAGCTTTTTTAGGTTTGTTCACAGTGAGCAATTTTCTTCAATGCTTTCTCAGATAAGGAGAGCAAAACTGTCCACAATACTGCAGGTGTGGTCTCACTGAGGCCCTGTCCAGCTGCAGTAAGACATCCTTGCTCCTGGACTCACATCCTCTTGCAAAGAAGGACAACATCCCATTGGTCTTCCTAACTGCTTGCTTTCCTGCAAGCTCACTTCCAGTGACTGGTGTATAAGGACATCCAGGTCCCTTTGTACACCATCATTCCCAATCTATCACCATTTAACCTATACTCTGCCATTCTGTTTCTCCGTTCAAAGTGGATAACATCACATTTATCCACATGTGTGGTGTGTGAGTTTGTGTCCAAATACAGTCAAACTAAGACACAAACTGGGGCTTTAACCACACACACAGTGTTGTGTACAGTTTTATCCTCTTACCTAAGGAAATACATTCTTGTTGAGAGACTTCAATGACGTTTCACTGCATTAATTCCAGGGGTGGAGGGAGTGTCCCCTGAGGAAAGATTCAATAGACTGGACTTTTATTTTATGCACTTTGGAAGAATGAGAGGTGATCTCATTCAAACTCAGAGAGTTCTTACAGGGCCCAGCGGGGTAGAGACATAAAGATTTACACATTGGAAACAAGCCCTTTGGCCAAACTTGTCCATGCCACCCAGATTTTACCATTAAGCTAGTACCATTTGCCTGTTTGACATATATCCCTCCACACCAATCTTCCCAATATAACTGTCTAAATGCTTTCTAAAATATAAAATTGTACCCGCCGCTACTACGACCTCTGGCAGCTTGTTCCAATTCCTCACCACCCTCTGTGTGAAAAGAATTGCCCTCTGGACCCTCTCCTCTCTCACCTTAAACCTGTGCCCTCTAGTTTTAGACTCCTCTCCCTTTTGGAAAAGATGTTGACGAGCTTATCAAAGGACAACAAAAATTACAGCACAGGAACAGGCCCTTCGGCCCTCCAAGCCTGCACCGACCATGCTGCCTGACTGAACTAAAACCCCCTACCCTTCCGGGGACCATATCCCTCTATTCCCATCCTATTCATGTAATTGTCCAGACACTCCGTAAAACTCACGATTGTGTCTGCTTCCACTACCTCCCCGGCAGTGAGTTCCAGGCACCCACCACCCTCTGTGTAAAAAACATGCCTCGTGCATCTCCTTTAAACCTTGCCTCTCGCACCTGAAACTTATGCCCCCGAGTAATTGACTCTTCGACCCAGAGAAAAAGCTTCTGAATATCCACTCTGACCATGCCCCTCATAATCTTGTAGACTTCTACCAGTTCACCCCTCAACCTCTGTCGTTCCAATGAGAACAAATCAAGTTTCTCCAACCTCTCCTCATAGCTAATGCCCTCCATACCAGGCAACATCCTGGTAAATCTTTTCTGAATCCTCTCCAAAGCCTCCACATTTTTCTGGCAGTGTGTCGATCAGAATTGAACACTATATTCCAAGTGCGGATTAACTGAGGTTCTATAAAGCTGCTATATTTATGCCTCATTATTTTATAGACCTCTATAAGACCACCCCTAAGTCAACTCAAGGACAAAAAGTCCCAGACTATCCAGCCTCTCATTATAACTCAAACCATCAAGACCCTGTAGCATCCCAGTAATTCTTTTGTGCGCACTTTCTGGTTTAATAATATCCTTTCTATAATAGGGTGACCAAAACAATACACAGCATTCCAAGTGTGGTCTTACCAATGCCTTGTATAACTTCAACAAGACGTCCCAACACCTGTATTCCATGTTCTGACCAATGAAACCAAGAGTGTGGAATGCCTTCTTCACCACTCTATCCACCTGTGACTCCACTTTCAAGGAGTTATCAATCTGTACCCCGAGATCTCTTTGTTCTGTAACTCTCACCAACACCCTACCATTAACTGAGTAAGTCCTGCGTTGGTTCAATCCACCAAAATGCATCACCTCGCATTTATCTAAATTAAACTCCATCTGCCATTCATCAGCCCACTGGCCCAATTGATCAAGATCCCGTTGCAATCCTAGATAACCTTCTTCACTGTCCACTATGCCATAAATGTTGGTGTCATTTGCAAACTTACGAACCATGCCTCCTGAATTCTCATCCAAATCATTAATATAAATGACAAATAACAGTGGACCCAGCACCGATCCCTGAGGCACCCCGCTGGTCACAGGCCTCCAGTTTGACAAAAAAACAACCCTCTACAACCACCTTCTGTCTTCTGTCATCAAGCCTATTTTATATCCATTTGGCTACCTCACCCTGGATCCCGTGAGATTTAACCAAATCCTGTCTGCTTTTGTTTTTAAATGTTTACAGTTTTAAACACTGAAACCTCTTGCCCGTGTTGGGAATATCAGTGCGGTTTGAGAAAAGCAAGCACTGATCCCACACTCAACACCCCCCAACACAGGACTGAGCAGAGAGTGTGAAATGTGACTGGTGTGAGTGTGGATTGTCTTTTAAAAGTGGGTAAGAAACACTCCCCCATTTTCAAATCTTTACCTTGTTTATGTAGCGTCTCCGACTCCCCTGTCACTCACTATCCATCTGAATTAATCTCTATTCCTCACTGTCTAACTGTTACTCTCTGCATTGCTCCCTCTCCCTATCGCTCTGTTACTCTGCATCGCTCCATCTCTCGCTCTCTTCCTCTCTCTCTCTATCCCTCTCATCCACCATGTTGTTTATCGTTAAGGGGTCTAATCACGGAGAATTCAAACACTCTTTCTGTTTCTGTCCTGGCAGAATTAGCAACATGAGTGGATATTTCAAGACTGGATTCACACAATACAGACAGAACAGTATTTATATAATGGCTTCTGCAAATGCTGGTGAGCTCAGTACATGTGGTACCGAATGTTACAATGAGATGGAATCTGTATTCAGACAACTGTTACTCTGTGCATTGCTCTCTCTCATTCTCCCTACCTCTCTGTTACTCTGTATCTCTTCCTCTCTCTCTCTATCCCTCTCATCCACCATGTTGTTTATTGTTAAGGGGTCTAATCACGGAGAATTCAAACATTCTTTCTGTTTCTGTCTTGGCAGAATTAGCAACATGAGTGGAGATTTCAAGACTGGATTCACACAATCCAGACAGAACGCTGGTGAGCTCAGTACACGTGGTACCTGAATGTTACAATAAGATAGAATCTGTATTCAGACAACTGTCACCCCACAGGGTCCAAACTTCACCGTGTTAATTTGATTTGATTTGATTGATTTGTATTGGGATGCAGTGAAAAGTATTGTTTCTTGTGCGCTATACAGACAAAACATACCGTTCATAGAGTACACAGGGGAGAAGGAGAGGAAAGGGTGCAGAATATAGTGTTGCAGTTACCGGTAGGGTGTAGATACAGTGTAGAGGGAGCTTTACTCTGTATGTAACCCCGTGCTGTACCGGTCCTGGGTGTGTTTGATGGGGACAGTGTGGAGAGAGCTTTACTCTGTATCTAACCCCGTGCTGTAACTGTCCTGGGTGTGTTTGATGGGGACAGTGTGGAGGGAGCTTTCCTCTGTATCTAACCCCGGGCTGTACCTGTCCTGGGTGTGTTTGATGGGGACAGTGTGGAGGGAGCTTTCCTCTGTATCTAACCCCGTGCTGTACCTGTCCTGGGTGTGTTTGATGGGGACAGTGTAGAGGGAGCTTTACTCTGTATGTAACCCCATGCTCTATCTGTCCTGTGTGTGTTTGATGGAGACAGTGTAGAGGGAGCTTTACTCTGTATCTAACCCCATGCTCTATCTGTCCTGGGAGTGTTGGATGGGGACAGTGTAGAGGGAGCTTTACTCTGTATCTAACCCCATGCTCTATCTGTCCTGGGTGTGTTTGATGGGGACAGTGTAGAGGGAGCTTTACTCTGTATCTAACCCCGTGCTGGACCTGTCCTGGGAGTGTTTGTTGGGGACAGTGCAGAGGGAGCTTTACTCTATATCAAGCCCCGTGCTGTACCTGTCCTGTGTGTGTTTGATGGGGACAGTGGAGAGGGAGCTTTACTCTGTATCTAACCCCTTGTTGTACCTGTCCTGTGTGTGTTTGATGGGGACAGTGTGGAAGCAGCTTTCCCCTTTATCTAACCCCGTGTTGTATCTGTCCTGTGTGTGTTTGATGGGGGACAGTGCAGAGGGAGCTTTACTCTGTATCTAACCCCGTGTTGTATCTGTCCTGTGTGTGTTTGATGGGGACAGTGCAGAGGGAGCTTTACTCTGTATCTAACCCCGTCTTGTATCTGTCCTGTGTGTGTTTGATGGGGACAGTGTGCAGGGAGCTTTATTCTGGAACCCCATGCTGAACATGTCCTGTGAGTGTTTGATGGGGACAGTGTCGAGGGGGTTTTACTCTCCATCGAACCCCGTGCTGTACCTGTCCTGGGAGTGTTTGATGGGGACAGTGTGGAGGGAGCTTGACTCTGTATCTAACCCCGTGCTGTACCTGTCCTGGGAGTGTTTGATGGGGACTGTGTGGAGGGAGCTTGACACTGTATCTAACCCCGTATTGTACCTGTCCTGGGAGTGTTTAATGGGGACAGTGTAGAGGGAGCTTTACTCTGTATCTAACCCCGTGCTGTACCTGTCCTGGGAGTGTTTGATGGGGACAGTGTGGAGGGAGCTTTACTCGATATCTAGCCCCGTGCTGTATCTGTCCTGGGAGTGTTTGATGGGGACAGTGTGGAGGGAGCTTTAATCTGTATCTAACCCCGTGCTGTACCTGTCCTGGGAGTGTTTGATGGGGACAGTGTAGAGGGAGCTTTACTCTGCATCAAACCCCGTGCTCTATCTGTCCTGGGAGTGTTTGATGGGGACCGTGTAGAGGGAGCTTTACTCTGCATCAAACCCCGTGCTCTATCTGTCCTGGGACTATTTGATGGGGACAGTGTAGAGGGAACTTTACTTTGTATCTAAACCCGTGCTGTGTCTGTCCTGGGAGTGTTTGATGGGGACCGTGTAGAGGGAGTTTTACTCTGTATCTAACCCCGTGCTGTACCTGTCCTGGGAGTGTTTGATGGGGACAGTGTAGAGGGAGCTTTACTCTGTATCTAGCCCCGTGCTCCACATGTCCTGGGAGTGTTTGATGGGGACAGTGTAGAGGGAGCTTTACTCTGTATCTAACCCCGTGCTGTACCTGTCCTGGGAGTGTTTGATGGGGACAGTGTAGAGGGAGCTTTACTCTGTATCTAGCCCCGTGCTCCACATGTCCTGGGAGTGTTTGATGGGGACAGTGTAGAGGGAGCTTTACTCTGTATCTAGCCCCGTGCTCCACATGTCCTGGGAGTGTTTGATGGGGACAGTGTAGAGGGAGCTTTACTCTGTATCTAACCCCATGCTCGACCTGTCCTGGGAGTGCTGGATGGGGGACAATGCAAAGGAAGCTTTACTCTGTCTCTTACCGCGTGCTGTATCTATCCTGGGTGTGTTTGATGGGGACAGTGTAGAGGGAGCTTTAGTCTATATCTAGCCCCGTGCTGTACCTGTCCTGGCAGTGTTTGATGGGGACCGTGTGGAGGGAGCTTTACTCTGTATCTAACCCCGTGCTCCACATGTCCTGGGAGTGTTTGATGGGGACAGTGTCGAGGGAACTTTACTCTGGATCTAACCCCGTGCTGTATCCATCCTGCGTGTGTTTGATGGGGACAGTGTAGAGGAAGCTTTACTCTGTATCTAACCCCGTGCTGTACCTGCCCTGGGAGTGTTTGATGGGGACAGTGTGCAGGGAGCTTTATTCTGTATCTAACCCCATGCTGTATCTGTCCTGTGTGTGTTTGATGAGGACAGTGTGAAGGGAGCTTTATTCTGTAACCCCATGCTGAACATTCCTGTGAGTGTTTGATGGGGACAGTGTAGCGGGAGTTTTACTCTGTATCTAACCCCGTGCTCCACCTGTCCTGGGAGTGTTTGATGGGGACAGTGTAGAGGGAGCTTTACTCTGTATCTAACCCCATGCTGTACCTGTCCTGGGAGTGTTGGATGGGGGGCAATGCAGAGGGAGCTTTATTCTGTATCTAAACGCGTGCTGTACCTGTCCTGGGAGTGTTTGATGGGGACAATGTAGAGGGAGCTTTACCCTGCATCAAACCGCGTGCTCTATCCGTCCTGGGACTATTTGATGGGGACAGTCTCGAGGGGGCTTTACTGGGTATCTAACGACGTGCTGTTCCTGTCCTGGATGTGTTTGATGGGGACAGTGTAGAGGGAACTTTACCCTGTACCTAGCCCATGCTGTGGTTGTCCTGGGAGTGATTGATGGGGACAGTAGAGAGGGAGCTTTACTTTGTTTCTAACCCCGTGCTCTATCTTTCCTGGGAGTATTTCATGTGGACAGTGCACAGGGAGCTTTACTCTGTATCTAGCTCCGAGTTGTCCCTGTCCAGGGAGTGTTTGATGGGGGACGATGTAGAGGGAGCTTTACTCTCTATCGAGACCCGTCCTGTCCCTGTCCTGGGTGATTTGGTGTGGACAGTGGGGAAGCAGCTTTTCCCTGTATCCATCCCTATGCTGTATCTATCATTGGATCGTTTGATAGTGACAGGGTGGAGGGAGCTTGACTCTGTATCTAACCCCGTGCTGTACCTGTCCTGGGAGTGTTTGATGGGGACAGTGTAGAGGGAGCTTTACTCTGTATCTAATCCCATGCTCTATCTGTCCTGTGTGTGTTTGATGGGGACAGTGTGCAGGGAGCTTTATTCTGGAACCCCATGCTGAACATGTCCTGGGGGTTTTTGATGGGGACAGTGTAGAGGGAGCTTTATTCTGTAACCCCATGCTGAACATGTCCTGTGTGTGTTTGATGGGGACAGTGTGCAGGGAGCTTTATTCTGTAACCCCATGCTGAACATGTCCTGGGGGTTTTTGATGGGGACAGTGTAGAGGGAGCTTTTCTCTGTATCTAACCCCGTGCTCCACCTGTCCTGGGAGTGTTTGATGGGGACAGTGCAGAGGGAGCTTTACTCTGTATCTAACCCCGTGCTGTACCTGTCCTGGGAGTGTTTGATGCGGACAGTGTAGAGGGAAAATTACTCTGTATCTAACCGTGTGCTGTACTTGTCCTGGGAGTGTTTGATGGGGACAGTGTAGAGGGAACTTTACTTTGCATCTAACCCCGTACTGTACCTGTCCTGGGAGTGTGTGATGCGGACAGTGCAGAGGGAGCTTTACTCTGTATCTCACCCTGTGCTGTACCTGTCCTGGGAGAGTTTGAAGGGGACAGTGTAGAGGGAGCTTTACTCTGTATCTAACCCCGTGCTGTACCTGTCCTGCGAGTGTTTGATGGGGGACAGTGCAGAGGGAGCTTTACTCTGTATCTAACCCCGTGCTGCACCTGTCCTGGGAGTGTTTGATGGGGACAGTGTCGAGGGAGCATTACTCTGTATCGCACCCTGTGCTGTACCTGTCCTGGGAGTGTTTGAAGGGGACAGTGTAGAGGGAGCTTTACTCTGTATCTAACCCCGTGCTGTACCTGTCCTGCGAGTGTTTGATGGGGGACAGTGCAGAGGGAGCTTTACTCTGTATCTAACCCCGTGCTGCACCTGTCCTGGGAGTGTTTGATGGGGACAGTGTAGAGGGAGCTTTACTCTGTATCTAACCCCGTGCTGTACCTGTCCTGGGAGTGTTTGATGGGGGACAGTGTAGAGGGAGCTTTACTCTGTATCTAACCCCGTGCTGTACCTGTCCTGGGAGTGTTTGATGGGGACAGTGCAGAGGGAGCTTTACTCTGTATCTAACCCCGTGCTGTACCTGTCCTGGGAGTGTTTGATGGGGACAGTGCAGAGGGAGCTTTACTCTGTATCTAACCCCGTGCTGTACCTGTCCTGGGAGTGTTTGATGGGGGACAGTGTAGAGGGAGCTTTACTCTGTATCTAACCCTGTGCTGTACCTGTCCTGGGAGTGTTTGATGGGGACAGTGCAGAGGGAGCTTTACTCTGTATCTAACCCCGTGCTGTACCTGTCCTGGGAGTGTTTGATGGGGGACAGTGTAGAGGGAGCTTTACTCTGTATCTCACCCTGTGGTGTACCTGTCCTGAGAGTGTTTGATGGGGACAGTGTAGAGGGAACTTTACTCTGTATCTAACCCCGTGCTGTACCTGTCCTGGGAGTGTTTGATGGGGACAGTGTAGAGGGAACTTTACTTTGCATCTAACCCCGTGCTGTACCTGTCCTGGGAGTGTGTGATGCGGACAGTGTAGAGGGAGCTTTACCCTGTACCTAGCCCATGCTGTCCTTGATCTGGGAGTGATTGATGGGGACAGTGTAGAGGGAACTTTACTCTGTATCTAACCCCATGCTCTATCTGTCCTGTGTGTGTTTGATGGGGACAGTGTCGAGGGAGCTTTACTCTGTATCTAACCCCGTGCTGTACCTGTCCTGGGAGTGTTTGATGGGGGCAGTGTAGAGGGAGCTTTACTCTGTATCTAACCGTGTGCGGTACCTGTCCTGGGAGTGTTTGATGGGAACAGTGTAGAGGGAGCTTTACTCTGCATCTAACCCCGTACTGTACCTGTCCTGGGAGTGTTTGATGGGGACAGTGTAGAGGGAGCTTTACTCTGTATCTAACCCCGTGATGTACCTGTCCTGGGAGTGTTTGATGGGGGACAGTGTCGAGGGAGCTTTACTCTGTATCTAGCCCCGTGCTGTACCTGTCCTGGGAGTGTTTGATGCGGACAGTGTTGAGGGAACTTTACTTTGCAGGAACCCCGTACTGTACCTGTCCTGGGAGTGTTTGATGCGGACAGTGCAGAGGGAGCATTACTCTGTATCTCACCCTGTGCTGTACCTGTCCTGAGAGTGTTTGATGGGGACAGTGTAGAGGGAGCTTTACTTTGCATCTAACCCCGTGCTGTACCTGTCCTGGGAGTGTGTGATGCGGACAGTGTAGAGGGAACTTTACCCTGTACCTAGCCCATGCTGTCCTTGTCCTGGGAGTGATTGATGGGGACAGTGTAGATGGAACATTACTTTGTATCTAACCCCGTGCTGTACCTGTGGAGGGAGTGTTTGATGGGGACAGTGTAGAGGGAGCTTTACTCTGTATCTAACCCCATGCTCTATCTGTCCTGTGTGTGTTTGATGGGGACAGTGTCGAGGGAGCTTTACTCTGTATCTAACCCCGTGCTGTACCTGTCCTGGGAGTGTTTGATGGGGACAGTGTAGAGGGAGCTTTACTCTGTATCGAACCCTGTGCTGTACCTGTCCTGGGAGTGTTTGATGGGGACAGTGTAGAGGGAACTTTACTTTGCATCTAAACCCGTGCTGTACCTGTCCTGGGAGTGTGTGATGCGGACAGTGTAGAGGGAACTTTACCCTGTACCTCGCCCATGCTGTCCGTGTCCTGGGAGTGATTGATGGGGACAGTGTAGATGGAACTTTACTCTGTATCTAACCCCGTGCTGTACCTGTGGAGGGAGTGTTTGATGGGGACAGTGTAGCGGGAGCTTTACTCTGTATCTGACCCCGTGCTGTACCTGTCCTGGGAGTGTTTGATGGGGACAGTGTAGAGGGAGCTTTACTCTGTATCTAACCCCGTGCTGTACCTGTCTTGGGAGTGTTTGATGGGGACAGTGCAGAGGGAGCTTTACTCTGTATCTAACCCTGTGCTGTACCTGTCCTGGGAGTGTTTGATGGGGACAGTGTAGAGGGAGCTTTACTCTGTATCTAACCCCGTGCTGTACCTGTCTTGGGAGTGTTTGATGGGGACAGTGCAGAGGGAGCTTTACTCTGTATCTAACCCTGTGCTGTACCTGTCCTGGGAGTGTTTGAAGGGGACAGTGCAGAGGGAACTTTACTCTGTATCTAACCCCGTGCTGTACCTGTCCTGGGAGTGTTTGATGGGGACAGTGTAGAGGGAGCTTTACTCTGTATCGAACCCTGTGCTGTACCTGTCCTGGGAGTGTTTGATGGGGACAGTGTAGAGGGAACTTTACTTTGCATCTAACCCCGTGCTGTACCTGTCCTGGGAGTGTGTGATGCGGACAGTGTAGAGGGAACTTTACCCTGTACCTAGCCCATGCTGTCCTTGTCCTGGGAGTGTTTGATGGGGACAGCGTAGATGGAACTTTACTCTGTATCTAACCCCGTGCTGTACCTCTCCTGGGAGTGTTTGATGGGGACAGTGTCGAGGGAGCTTTACTCTGTATCTAACCCCGTGCTGTACCTGTCCTGCGAGTGTTTGATGGGGACAGTGTAGAGGGAACTTTGCTCTGTATCTAACCCCATGCTGTACCTGTCCTGGGAGTGCTTGATGGGGACAGTGTAGAGGGAGCTTTGCTCTGTATCTAACCGCGTGCTGTACCTGTACTGGGAGTATTTGATGGGGACAGTGCAGAGGGAGGTTTACTCTGTATCTCACCCTGTGCTGTACCTGTCCTGGGAGTGTTTGATGGGGACAGTGTAGAGGGAACTTTATTTTGCATCTAACCCCGTACTGTACCTGTCCAGGGAGTGTGTGATGCGGACAGTGCAGAGGGAGCTTTATTCTGTATCTCACCCTGTGCTGCACCTGTCCTGGGAGTGTTTGATGCGGACAGTGCAGAGGGAGCATTACTCTGTATCTCACCCTGTGCTGTACCTGTCCAGGGAGTGTTTGATGTGGACAGTGTAGAGGGAGCTTTACTCTGTATCTAACCCCGTGCTGTACCTGTCCTGGGAGTGTTTGATGGGGACAGTGTAGAGGGAGCTTTACTCTGTATCTAACCCCGTGCTGTACCTGTCCTGGGAGTGTTTGATGGGGACAGTGGAGAGGGAACTTTACTTTGCATCTAACCCCGTGCTGTACCTGTCCTGGGAGTGTGTGATGCGGAGAGTGTAGAGGGAACTTTACCCTGTACCTCGCCCATGCTGTCCGTGTCCTGGGAGTGTTTGATGGGGACAGTGTAGATGGAACTTTACTTTGTATCTAACCCCGTGCTGTACCTGTGGAGGGAGTGTTTGATGGGGACAGTGCAGAGGGAGCTTTACTCTGTATCTAACCCCGTGCTGTACCTGTCCTGGGAGTGTTTGATGGGGGCAGTGTAGAGGGAGCTTTACTCTGTATCTAACCGTGTGCGGTACCTGTCCTGGGAGTGTTTGATGGAAACAGTGTAGAGGGAGCTTTACTCTGCATCTAACCCCGTACTGTACCTGTCCTGGGAGTGTTTGATGGGGACAGTGTAGAGGGAGCTTTACTCTGTATCTAACCCCGTGATGTACCTGTCCTGGGAGTGTTTGATGGGGGACAGTGTCGAGGGAGCTTTACTCTGTATCTAGCCCCGTGCTGTACCTGTCCTGGGAGTGTTTGATGCGGACAGTGTTGAGGGAACTTTACTTTGCAGGAACCCCGTACTGTACCTGTCCTGGGAGTGTTTGATGCGGACAGTGCAGAGGGAGCATTACTCTGTATCTCACCCTGTGCTGTACCTGTCCTGAGAGTGTTTGATGGGGACAGTGTAGAGGGAGCTTTACTTTGCATCTAACCCCGTGCTGTACCTGTCCTGGGAGTGTGTGATGCGGACAGTGTAGAGGGAACTTTACCCTGTACCTAGCCCATGCTGTCCTTGTCCTGGGAGTGATTGATGGGGACAGTGTAGATGGAACATTACTTTGTATCTAACCCCGTGCTGTACCTGTGGAGGGAGTGTTTGATGGGGACAGTGTAGAGGGAGCTTTACTCTGTATCTAACCCCATGCTCTATCTGTCCTGTGTGTGTTTGATGGGGACAGTGTCGAGGGAGCTTTACTCTGTATCTAACCCCGTGCTGTACCTGTCCTGGGAGTGTTTGATGGGGACAGTGTAGAGGGAGCTTTACTCTGTATCGAACCCTGTGCTGTACCTGTCCTGGGAGTGTTTGATGGGGACAGTGTAGAGGGAACTTTACTTTGCATCTAAACCCGTGCTGTACCTGTCCTGGGAGTGTGTGATGCGGACAGTGTAGAGGGAACTTTACCCTGTACCTCGCCCATGCTGTCCGTGACCTGGGAGTGATTGATGGGGACAGTGTAGATGGAACTTTACTCTGTATCTAACCCCGTGCTGTACCTGTGGAGGGAGTGTTTGATGGGGACAGTGTAGCGGGAGCTTTACTCTGTATCTGACCCCGTGCTGTACCTGTCCTGGGAGTGTTTGATGGGGACAGTGTAGAGGGAGCTTTACTCTGTATCTAACCCCGTGCTGTACCTGTCTTGGGAGTGTTTGATGGGGACAGTGCAGAGGGAGCTTTACTCTGTATCTAACCCTGTGCTGTACCTGTCCTGGGAGTGTTTGATGGGGACAGTGTAGAGGGAGCTTTACTCTGTATCTAACCCCGTGCTGTACCTGTCTTGGGAGTGTTTGATGGGGACAGTGCAGAGGGAGCTTTACTCTGTATCTAACCCTGTGCTGTACCTGTCCTGGGAGTGTTTGAAGGGGACAGTGCAGAGGGAACTTTACTCTGTATCTAACCCCGTGCTGTACCTGTCCTGGGAGTGTTTGATGGGGACAGTGTAGAGGGAGCTTTACTCTGTATCGAACCCTGTGCTGTACCTGTCCTGGGAGTGTTTGATGGGGACAGTGTAGAGGGAACTTTACTTTGCATCTAACCCCGTGCTGTACCTGTCCTGGGAGTGTGTGATGCGGACAGTGTAGAGGGAACTTTACCCTGTACCTAGCCCATGCTGTCCTTGTCCTGGGAGTGTTTGATGGGGACAGCGTAGATGGAACTTTACTCTGTATCTAACCCCGTGCTGTACCTGTCCTGGGAGTGTTTGATGGGGACAGTGTCGAGGGAGCTTTACTCTGTATCTAACCCCGTGCTGTACCTGTCCTGCGAGTGTTTGATGGGGACAGTGTAGAGGGAACTTTGCTCTGTATCTAACCCCATGCTGTACCTGTCCTGGGAGTGCTTGATGGGGACAGTGTAGAGGGAGCTTTGCTCTGTATCTAACCGCGTGCTGTACCTGTACTGGGAGTATTTGATGGGGACAGTGCAGAGGGAGGTTTACTCTGTATCTCACCCTGTGCTGTACCTGTCCTGGGAGTGTTTGATGGGGACAGTGTAGAGGGAACTTTATTTTGCATCTAACCCCGTACTGTACCTGTCCAGGGAGTGTGTGATGCGGACAGTGCAGAGGGAGCTTTATTCTGTATCTCACCCTGTGCTGTACCTGTCCTGGGAGTGTTTGATGCGGACAGTGCAGAGGGAGCATTACTCTGTATCTCACCCTGTGCTGTACCTGTCCAGGGAGTGTTTGATGTGGACAGTGTAGAGGGAGCTTTACTCTGTATCTAACCCCGTGCTGTACCTGTCCTGGGAGTGTTTGATGGGGACAGTGTAGAGGGAGCTTTACTCTGTATCTAACCCCGTGCTGTACCTGTCCTGGGAGTGTTTGATGGGGACAGTGGAGAGGGAACTTTACTTTGCATCTAACCCCGTGCTGTACCTGTCCTGGGAGTGTGTGATGCGGAGAGTGTAGAGGGAACTTTACCCTGTACCTCGCCCATGCTGTCCGTGTCCTGGGAGTGTTTGATGGGGACAGTGTAGATGGAACTTTACTTTGTATCTAACCCCGTGCTGTACCTGTGGAGGGAGTGTTTGATGGGGACAGTGCAGAGGGAGCTTTACTCTGTATCTAACCCCGTGCTGTACCTGTCCTGGGAGTGTTTGATGGGGGCAGTGTAGAGGGAGCTTTACTCTGTATCTAACCGTGTGCGGTACCTGTCCTGGGAGTGTTTGATGGGAACAGTGTAGAGGGAGCTTTACTCTGCATCTAACCCCGTACTGTACCTGTCCTGGGAGTGTTTGATGGGGACAGTGTAGAGGGAGCTTTACTCTGTATCTAACCCCGTGATGTACCTGTCCTGGGAGTGTTTGATGGGGGACAGTGTCGAGGGAGCTTTACTCTGTATCTAGCCCCGTGCTGTACCTGTCCTGGGAGTGTTTGATGCGGACAGTGTTGAGGGAACTTTACTTTGCAGGAACCCCGTACTGTACCTGTCCTGGGAGTGTTTGATGCGGACAGTGCAGAGGGAGCATTACTCTGTATCTCACCCTGTGCTGTACCTGTCCTGAGAGTGTTTGATGGGGACAGTGTAGAGGGAGCTTTACTTTGCATCTAACCCCGTGCTGTACCTGTCCTGGGAGTGTGTGATGCGGACAGTGTAGAGGGAACTTTACCCTGTACCTAGCCCATGCTGTCCTTGTCCTGGGAGTGATTGATGGGGACAGTGTAGATGGAACATTACTCTGTATCTAACCCCGTGCTGTACCTGTCCTGGGAGTGTTTGATGGGGACAGTGTAGAGGGAGCTTTACTCTGTATCTAACCCCGTGCTGTACCTGTCCTGGGAGTGTTTGATGGGGACAGTGGAGAGGGAACTTTACTTTGCATCTAACCCCGTGCTGTACCTGTCCTGGGAGTGTGTGATGCGGAGAGTGTAGAGGGAACTTTACCCTGTACCTCGCCCATGCTGTCCGTGTCCTGGGAGTGTTTGATGGGGACAGTGTAGATGGAACTTTACTTTGTATCTAACCCCGTGCTGTACCTGTGGAGGGAGTGTTTGATGGGGACAGTGCAGAGGGAGCTTTACTCTGTATCTAACCCCGTGCTGTACCTGTCCTGGGAGTGTTTGATGGGGGCAGTGTAGAGGGAGCTTTACTCTGTATCTAACCGTGTGCGGTACCTGTCCTGGGAGTGTTTGATGGGAACAGTGTAGAGGGAGCTTTACTCTGCATCTAACCCCGTACTGTACCTGTCCTGGGAGTGTTTGATGGGGACAGTGTAGAGGGAGCTTTACTCTGTATCTAACCCCGTGATGTACCTGTCCTGGGAGTGTTTGATGGGGGACAGTGTCGAGGGAGCTTTACTCTGTATCTAGCCCCGTGCTGTACCTGTCCTGGGAGTGTTTGATGCGGACAGTGTTGAGGGAACTTTACTTTGCAGGAACCCCGTACTGTACCTGTCCTGGGAGTGTTTGATGCGGACAGTGCAGAGGGAGCATTACTCTGTATCTCACCCTGTGCTGTACCTGTCCTGAGAGTGTTTGATGGGGACAGTGTAGAGGGAGCTTTACTTTGCATCTAACCCCGTGCTGTACCTGTCCTGGGAGTGTGTGATGCGGACAGTGTAGAGGGAACTTTACCCTGTACCTAGCCCATGCTGTCCTTGTCCTGGGAGTGATTGATGGGGACAGTGTAGATGGAACATTACTCTGTATCTAACCCTGTGCTGTACCTGTCCTGGGAGTGTTTGATGGGGACAGTGTAGAGGGAGCTTTACTCTGTATCTAACCCCGTGCTGTACCTGTCTTGGGAGTGTTTGATGGGGACAGTGCAGAGGGAGCTTTACTCTGTATCTAACCCTGTGCTGTACCTGTCCTGGGAGTGTTTGAAGGGGACAGTGCAGAGGGAACTTTACTCTGTATCTAACCCCGTGCTGTACCTGTCCTGGGAGTGTTTGATGGGGACAGTGTAGAGGGAGCTTTACTCTGTATCGAACCCTGTGCTGTACCTGTCCTGGGAGTGTTTGATGGGGACAGTGTAGAGGGAACTTTACTTTGCATCTAACCCCGTGCTGTACCTGTCCTGGGAGTGTGTGATGCGGACAGTGTAGAGGGAACTTTACCCTGTACCTAGCCCATGCTGTCCTTGTCCTGGGAGTGTTTGATGGGGACAGCGTAGATGGAACTTTACTCTGTATCTAACCCCGTGCTGTACCTGTCCTGGGAGTGTTTGATGGGGACAGTGTCGAGGGAGCTTTACTCTGTATCTAACCCCGTGCTGTACCTGTCCTGCGAGTGTTTGATGGGGACAGTGTAGAGGGAACTTTGCTCTGTATCTAACCCCATGCTGTACCTGTCCTGGGAGTGCTTGATGGGGACAGTGTAGAGGGAGCTTTGCTCTGTATCTAACCGCGTGCTGTACCTGTACTGGGAGTATTTGATGGGGACAGTGCAGAGGGAGGTTTACTCTGTATCTCACCCTGTGCTGTACCTGTCCTGGGAGTGTTTGATGGGGACAGTGTAGAGGGAACTTTATTTTGCATCTAACCCCGTACTGTACCTGTCCAGGGAGTGTGTGATGCGGACAGTGCAGAGGGAGCTTTATTCTGTATCTCACCCTGTGCTGTACCTGTCCTGGGAGTGTTTGATGCGGACAGTGCAGAGGGAGCATTACTCTGTATCTCACCCTGTGCTGTACCTGTCCAGGGAGTGTTTGATGTGGACAGTGTAGAGGGAGCTTTACTCTGTATCTAACCCCGTGCTGTACCTGTCCTGGGAGTGTTTGATGGGGACAGTGTAGAGGGAGCTTTACTCTGTATCTAACCCCGTGCTGTACCTGTCCTGGGAGTGTTTGATGGGGACAGTGGAGAGGGAACTTTACTTTGCATCTAACCCCGTGCTGTACCTGTCCTGGGAGTGTGTGATGCGGAGAGTGTAGAGGGAACTTTACCCTGTACCTCGCCCATGCTGTCCGTGTCCTGGGAGTGTTTGATGGGGACAGTGTAGATGGAACTTTACTTTGTATCTAACCCCGTGCTGTACCTGTGGAGGGAGTGTTTGATGGGGACAGTGCAGAGGGAGCTTTACTCTGTATCTAACCCCGTGCTGCACCTGTCCTGGGAGTGTTTGATGGGGACAGTGCAGAGGGAGCTTTACTCTGTATCTAACCCCGTGCTGCACCTTTCCTGGGAGTGTTTGATGGGGACAGTGCAGAGGGAGCTTTACTCTGTATCTAACCCTGTGCTGTACCTGTCCTGGGAGTGTTTGATGGGGACAGTGTAGAGGGAGCTTTACTCTGTATCTCACCCTGTGCTGTACCTGTCCTGAGATTGTTTGATGGGGACAGTGGAGAGGGAACTTTACTCTGTATCTAACCCCGTACTGTACCTGTCCTGGGAGTGTGTGATGCGGACAGTGCAGAGGGAGCATTACTCTGTATCTCACCCTGTGCTGTACCTGTCCTGGGAGTGTTTGATGGGGACAGTGTAGAGGGAACTTTACTCTGTATTTAACCCTGTGCTGTACCTGTCCTGGGAGTGTTTGATGGGGACAGTGGAGAGGGAACTTTACTTTGCATCTAACCCCGTGCAGTACCTGTCCTGGGAGTGTGTGATGCGGACAGTGTAGAGGGAACTTTACCCTGTACCTAGCCCATGCTGTCCTTGTCCTGGGAGTGATTGATGGGGACAGTGTAGATGGAACATTACTTTGTATCTAACCCCGTGCTGTACCTGTGGAGGGAGTGTTTGATGGGGACAGTGTAGAGGGAGCTTTACTCTGTATCTAACCCCATGCTGTACCTGTCCTGGGAGTGTTTGATGGGGACAGTGTAGAGGGAGCTTTACTCTGTATCTAACCCCGTGCTGTACCTGTCCTGGGAGTGTTTGATGGGGACAGTGCAGAGTTAGCTTTACTCTGTATCTAACCCCGTGCTGTACCAGTCCTGGGAGTGTTTGATGGGGACAGTGTAGGGGGAGCTTTGCTCTGTATCTAACCCCGTGCTGTACCTGTCCTGGGAGTGTTTGATGGGGACAGTGCAGAGGGAGGTTTACTCTGCATCTAACCCTGTGCTGTACCTGTCCTGGGAGTGTTTGATGGGGACAGTGCAGAGGGAGCTTTACTCTGTATCTAACCCCGTGCTGTACCTGTCCTGAGAGTGTTTGATGGGGACAGTGTAGAGGGAGCTTTACTCTGTATCTAACCCCGTGCTGTACCTGTCCTGGGAGTGTTTGATGGGGACAGTGTAGAGGGAGCTTTACCCTATATCTAACCCCGTGCTGCATCTGTCCTGGGAGTGTTTGATGTGGACAGTGTAGAGGGAGCTTTACTCTGTATCTAACCCCGTGCTGCACCTGTCCTGGGAGTGTTTGATAGTGACAGTGTAGAGGGAGCTTTACTCTGTATCTAATCCCGTGCTGTACCTGTCCTGGGAGTGTTTGATGGGGACAGTGTAGAGGGAGCTTTACTCTGTATCTAACCCCGTGCTGTACCTGTCCAGGGTATGTTTGATGGGGACAGTGTCGAGGGAGCTTTACTCTGTACCTAACCCCGTGCTGTACCTGTCCTGGGAGTGTTTGATGGGGTCGGTGCAGAGGGAGTTTTACTCTGTATCTAAGCCCGTGCTGTACCTGTCCTGGTCGTGCTTGATGTGGACAGTGTAGAGGGAGCTTTACTCTGTATCTAACCCCGTGCTGTCCCTGTCCTGGGACTGTTTGATTCGGGACCGGATAGAGGGAGCTGTATCTGTATCTAACCCCGTGCTGTACCTATCTCTTACGCACTCTCTCACACACATACACTGTACACAAGACTCCAGGTGTGGTCTCACCGAGGCTCTGTCCAGCTGCAGTACGACATCCTTGCTCTTCTACTCCAATCCTCTTGCAATGAAGGACAACATGGGTGTCACAGTGGTTAGCTCTGCTGCCTCACAGTGCAACGGACCCGGGTTCAATTTTGGTCTCGGGTCACTGTCTGTGTGGAGTTTGCACGTTCTCCCCGTGTCTGCGTGGGTTTCCTCCGGGTGCTCCGGTTTCCTCCCACACTCCAAAGATGCGCGCGTTAGGTTGATTGGCCGTGATAAATTGCCCCTTAATGCCAGGGAGATTCGGATATTGTGAGTGAGACTGTGGGACTGTTCTCTATCTGTGTGTGTGTGTGAGGCTGTGCGTGTATCTATGTGTGTGCATCAGTGCGTTTGTGTGTGTTTCACTATCTTCCTGTCTCTCAGTCCCCCAGTCCCAGAATCTGCTTCTCTTTACACAGATGCTGCCTGTCCTGCTCAGTATTCCGGCATTGACTATTTCACAATCTGAGGAGTTGTGAATGCTGTGATCATCAGCAAACATCTCACCTATGGAGGGAAGGTCAGTGTTGGAGCAGCTGAAGATGGTTGGGGCCTCGGACACTCACCCTGAGGAACTCCTGCAGTGATGTCCCGGGACTGAGAGGATCGGCTTTGAGATAATCGGCACATTGGGGGAACGCTTGGAAAGCAGAGGATGCTGATTTAAGGTAAATGGCGACAGCGGCAACATGAGGCAATATCTGTGGCTTTGGAGTGATCCTTGTTGTACCCCACTATTCGCTGCTTGCCCTCCTGAATATCTCACTGTTACTCTCTGCATTACTATCTCATCCCTATCTCTCAGTGACTCTGCCTCTCTTCATCTCTCCGGGGAAATTATAATGGGGAGCAAAAAAATGGCAGCAGAATTGAACATATACTTTGGTTCTGTCTTCACAAAAGAGGCACAGATAACCTGGCAGAAATGTTAGGGAACCAATACTTTAGTGAGAGTGTGGAATTGAATTGAAGGAAATCAGTATTAGTCAGAAAATGGTGCTGGGGGAATGAATGGGGTTAAAGGCTGACAAATCCCCAGGGCCTGATAATCTACATCCCAGAGTATTAAAGGAAGCGGCGCTGGAAATATTGGATGCATTGCTGGTCATCATCTAAAATTCTATAGACTCTGGAGCAGTTCCTACAGATTGGGGGGTGGCAAATGTAACCCCACTATTTAAAATAATCTTTTCACTTGCGTGTAATTTATCACAGAACACGGGCAGCATGGGCTTATCGAGAATGACGGGATAGTGTTGGGGTGGAGAAGTTATTCCTTCAAGTGGAAATCAGTGTAGTTTTGAAATGTGTTGAGGGTTTCTGCCTCTCTCCATTCAATCCTTCCCAACCTCTCTGTCGAGGCTCCTTCTCACTTTCTACCAGACAATTATTTGTGTTCGGGAGCGGGTGCAGAATTGCCCCCCCCCCGATTGCCCGCCCCCCCGATTGCCCGCCCCCCGAATTGCCCGCCCCCCCGAATTGCCCGCCCCCCCGAATGCCCGCCCCCCCCGATTGCCCCCCCCCCGATTGCCCCCCCCGATTGCCCGCCCCCGATTGCCCGCCCCCCGAGTGCCCGCCCCCGAACTGCCCGCCCCCGAACTGCCCGCTCCCGAATTGCCCGCCCCCGAATTGCCCCGCCCCCGAATTGCCCGCCCCCGAATTGCCCCGCCCCCGAATTGCCCCGCCCCCGAATTGCCCGCCCCCGAATTGCCCCGCCCCCGAATTGCCCCGCCCCCGAATCCCACTCTAATCACCCCCCCACTCACTCTCTCTCAGGAACTCACCGCCAAAGCCCTCTGAGCCACTCCCAATCCTTCTCAACCCGCTGCCCTCAATCTCCACTAATTCCCCCCCAAAACTCCCCTTTCCCCCACCTGATTCCCTGTCCCTCTGCCCGATCTGCTTCAATCCGACTCTGTAAGCACCCCCTCCCCCCGCTCAATCTCTCTGACACCCACTGCCAATCTGACTCTCAGCCCCCTGAATCCTCCAAGTTCCTGCCCCAAATCCTCAGCCCCCCCCCAAAGGCTCCCTTTGCCCCCCCTGCCAAAATCAAGCCACCCAATCCTTCCTCAGTCCTCCCCACCCCTGAATCCCTCTGAGTCACCCCCCCACTCCGAATCGCTCGACACCCCCCCCAATTCTAACCCTGATGCAAGGCCCCACCCTAAATCCCTCTCTGAATTTCCCCCCTCCCAAATCCCTATAAATCCACCCCGCCCTCAATCCCTTTCCCTCCACCCCGACTCGCCCCCCCGCCATCTCCCTCTGACTCCCTACCCCATCCAGACCCTCCCCAGATTCTAAGCCCCTGAGATTCCTCTGGAATCCCCCCTGAATGTCTCCCGAGATCGCACCCACCCTCGCCACATTCCTCTGCCCCCGAATCCTGCTCCCTCTCCAATCCCACCCCTTCAATCTGTCTGAGCACCAAACCATGTCTTTTAATCCCCGTAAACCCCCCAATCCCTCCTGTATCCCTCAGAACCCCAGAAATTCCCCTCTGAGCCCCCTCTTCCCAAATCCCCCTCAATTCCCCCCGATTCCCTCCCTCTCAGCCCCGCTGAATCCCAAAGTCCCCATGAGACCCTTAAATCCCCCTGAATCCCTCTAATTCCCGACCACAATCCCTGAGTCTACCCCTACATCCCTCTCCACTCTCCCCCTTTAATCCCCCTCAATCCCCCCCCCACTCCAGCCAAATCTGTCGTCCCTCCTCACAATCCCTCTAAATCTCCCGATCCTTCCCTCTGAGCCCCGTATCCCTCTAAGTTCCCCTCTTTCCCCCCCCGCCCCTCTCAACCTGGCAAATTCCCACTCCCTCCCTGTGAACAGCCTCTGGACTGACAGATCCCCCCCTTTCTAATTTGTACCCCCCCCCCCCCTCCGCGTGTCCATCCCCGTCCACCACCCCCCTGTAAACAGCTCCTGGTGGAGTTGGATGTGGAAACTCTGCCCATTTTAAACATTAACGTTCAAATGACTAATTCCCTTGACACTGAGCAGCCTGTGTTATAACATCCCCCACCCCCATCCTGTACCACAGACCCCCTGTCTGATTCCCCCTCCCCCCTCCTCCATTGCCCCCTTTCTCTGATAACCCCTGACTCTGGTCAGCCCTTTCAGCAGTGCTGAATCCCTCTGAATTGCCCCCGATTCCCTCCCTCTGCGTTCCTGGGCCCTTGCTGCTTGTGAACAGCAAACCCGTGATCTGGCCCGTCCCCCACGAGAGAGCAGAGAGAGAGAGAGAGATATAAGAGACAGAGAAGTAGAGATATGGAGATAGAGAGAATGCTGCTGTAATTCAGACAGAATGATTCACAGAGAGGGGGAAGCAGAGATCAGAGAGATGGAGATGGGGAGGATGCGACTGTAATTCAGACTGATTCACAGAGAAGGAAGCAGAGATCAGAGAGAGGGGGAAGCAGATAGAGAGAGGGAAGCGATAGAGAGAGAGATAAGAGACAAATAAAAGCAGAGTTAATGTTAAAATTTTATTTGTTAATCACAAGTAGGCTTACATTAACACTGCAATGAAGTTATTGTGAAAAGATATAGAGATGGGGAGTGAGAGAGAATGCTGCTGTACTTCAGACAGAATGAGTCACAGAGAGGGAGCAGAGATAGACAGAGGGGGGAGCAGAGATAGAGAGAGAGAGACGGAGAGGAGGCTGCTGTGATTGAGATAAAATGATCCACAGAGAGAGAGAGAGAGACGGAGAGGCTGAGATACAAAGTGAGATGTCGAGATAAATAGAAAGTGGGGCTTTGGCAAGACAGAGTGACAAAGTTTCAGAGAGAGAGTGAAAGATAGAGAGAAGGAGAGAAAAAGGGAAAGATGCTGCCATTGTGAGAGGCTGAGGTATAAAGGATGGGGAGAGACCGGGATTGGAAAGATGTGGAGAAACAGTTCTGAGGATGGGGGAGTTTCACAGACAGAGCTTCAGGGAGAGGGATTGAAATCTGTGGGATTACATTGGAGCAGGGATCACTGGGAATGCCCCCTCCCCCTGACACACAGACCACTAACCCTCCGTGTAAAAGCCCCACCAGTCTATCTGTGAATAAAAATGAATGACAAAGACACGGGGACTTTTATTAATATTTTTCTCTCTGGTTATAGCTCTTGTCCGAGGATTCCTCACGGCAAAACTATTCGCTCTCTGCATCGCCAAAGTTTCCAAAGGAATTCTCCTTGGAAGAGAGAAAGAGAAAATAAAGTGAAATTTGATTAAACACAAAACAAAAGCTGATTATAAACAATAAAAGGCACAGCAAGATCCCAGGACTTGCTGAAATTCACAATCTCACTGGGGGAGGTGAGGGAAACATTCATTTTCACCTCCTCATTATTAAACCCTGACAAAATGGGAACAAGTTTCAAATGCAATGAACTTGCAACTGCCTCCTGACTGTCCCGATATTGAATTTATTAAACACATCAAAGCATTCTGGGGGCTTTACTCCAGAGACAGGCCAGTGAATAAACACAGGAGGCCCCAGTGAAGTTCCCACTTCTATCAGTCACCTCTCTCCGCCCCGCCCCCCCCCCCCTCTGTTTCTCCCTCTCCGTCTCCTACACACTTCCCCCAGATCTATATCTGTCCAATACCCCGTCTCTGGATAACCTGTCCTGATCTCTGCTCTGTTTCTCTACCTCGAGGTGAAGCAGGATTGAAATGCTCTCTCTAAGTTTCTGTCTGACCGTTTAAAATAAAACTCACAATCAAAAGGGAAATGAGAGGGGGGCGGGGGGGCAGGAAAATCCACAATCCCACCCTGAAGCGGCTGCTTCACATTTTATTGAACCATTAAATTCAGCCACTTAAACCCTGTTGGGGAATTAAGCGAATGCAAAAGTGCTGCTGAGATTTAGGCCGTGAAGTGCGGCCTAGTCACAGAGGCTGCATTATTCCTCAGGTGGAAAGAACAAACCCCCCTCTCTCCCACCCCCCAGTTAAACAGAACAATCTTCTCCATCCACACCCACAAATCCCAGCGCCCTGTCTAAACACACAAGCAGGACTCTGGGATTGAGAACAAGCCTTTCCCCCAGGCTCAGGAATTTGAATTTCAGCTCCCTCTCCCTCCCGAGTGCTTCACAGTGAGAGGGAGAGAGACTGGGAATGCTGCAATCAGGATCCCACAGGGAGTCCCACACTGCAGGAGGACACCTCCCCCCCCCCCCAGAGCCTCTGTCTCTATCCCCCTACCCCACTCCACTGAGCACCCAACACTCCCCACCCCTTCTCTGTTCACCCTGTTTCTCTCTCTCTACCCCACCCTCCTTCCCCTCCATCTTTTTATGTTTAAAGCATGGGGCTCTGTCATAGTGTGAGGAATATGGGGCAGGGGGACGGAGCATGAGTGCACAGCAAGATCCCACACACACACAGCTTGAACACGGCCAGATACAAAGTGATTTTGAAGTGAGGATTGGGGTAAAGTGAGTGGGAAATGAGGGAACCACACGTCTCCCTCTCTTTCCCCTCCATCTCTCCCCCACCGCAAATGAAAATAATAAGTCACTCCAGCATTGGTGCTGTTTGTACATTCGATATGAACAGGGAACCTTCCACTTCGAGCAGAGTCACACCCTTCTCCCATTCCCTCTGTCTCTCGCTGTTTCTCTCTTTCTCTGCCTCTATCTCTGAACCTGTCCAGCCCCCTCTGTGTCTCTTTTGCTTTCCCCCCAGATCTATATATATATCCAATACCCCATCTTTGCCCCGGTCTCTCTTACTCTGGATAATCTGTCCTGATCTCTGCTCTGTTTCTCCGTCTGGGGATGAATGGGGATTAAAATGCTCTCTCTGATAAGTTTCTGTCTGACCGTTTCAAATAATGACGTGTTGTGAGCCACGTTTGCTATTTCTCAGTGATTTCCATGGGGAAATGGGGAGGGAAGCTCCTGCAAAGCCACATCTCTCTCTCACTGCAATGTGGCAGCAGCCACATTCCAATATCTTTATATTGGGAAAAAATCTATTCAAACACAACAGCACAGATTCAGCCTCAGTCACACAGCCGCTGGTTACAAATCCCACCTTCTGGGAGGGTGTGAGTGAGGGTCTTTTCCCCAGAGACTGGGGAGCTGGGCTGTGAGTGCAGAGCAGAGGACCCACCCCTAACCCACCCCCCCCTCCAGTGTGTCTCCTCTCCCTGCCCCTCTGCCTTTGATCTCCCTCTGTTACCCTCCCTTTCTCTCTCTCTCCTTCCCTGATAACTCACAATCAAAGGAGAAAGATGGGAGAGAGAGAGAGATAGCAGGAAAACCCACAATCACATCCCCAATCCGATGGAATAAAGCGGCTGCTGCAGGTTTTATTCGGCTGCTTTTCTCTCTCTCTCTGTCTGTCTCTCCTTCCCCCACTCCCTGTCTTTCTCTGTCTCTGTCTGTCTTTCCCTCCCTCCCTGTCTCTCTCTTTCTCTCTCTCTGTCTTTCCCTCCCTGAAATTAAATCCAAAAAATTCACATTGGTGTTTTCCATCACATTTTATTGAAAGATGAAATATAGACAGGAATGTCTGGGGAGAGAGAGAGGGGAGGGGTGCTGGGATTGGTAAGAACGCTGGAGAGACAGAGACAGGGAAATTATGAACGCCCCCCCATCCAAATAGAAATTCCTGGGAAAAGAGGGAGGAGAATCTGGAGTCACACAGCACAGAAACAGGCCCTTCGGCCCACCAGGTCTATGCTGGCCATCAAATTCCAATCTATACTCCCCCCATTCCCCAGCACTCGCTGCACAGCCTACGATGCCTCGGCGATTGAAGTGCTTTAATTTACCCGACCCCGTTTACACTTCTTCCTTTGAACCCACTTTGCGGTCCGTGAGCGAGATTTTGTTTAATAAAGTGTGGTCACTGTTGCAGTGCGAGCAAAGGCCACAGGCCCAGTGTGTGCACAGCAAGATCCCACAACAACAGCAGCAGCAGCAGCAGCAACAATGTGAACCTGAATCAAATGGGACACAGTCCTCCCCAACACACCCCCAACACTCTCGCCTGCTGTGAGCCCCCTTCCCCACTCACTACCCTGTGTGTCTCATCCCAAATTCCCAGAAAGGGTTGAACTCCCTCTTAAAACGAAGCCAAACCCTTTTTAAAACACAATCTCTGTGGTGCTCTGGAAGATCCCAGAAGGTGCAGTTCGCTGTGTTGAGTGTGTTTTAATTTGGGAAATGTTTATACAGAGGGAGAGTGAGGCAGAGAGGGGCTGAGGCTGTGAAATCCACCCCCCCCCCCTTCGCCCCGGGACCCTCAGAATTGAATCATAACATGTAGGGCCACACGGGGGCACAGTGGTTGGCGCTGCTGCCTCACAGCTCCAGGGACCCGGGTTCAATTCCCAGCTCGGGTCACTGTGATCCTGTGTCTCTTCCCCCACCCCCTCACTGCACCCCCACAAACCTCACCTCTTGCTGTATTTTCCTGTTTTCCTCCTCACTCTCCCCCTCTCTCTCTCCCACTCCCTCCATCTTTCTCTCTCACTCCCTGTCTGCCTTTCTCTCTCTCTCCGTCCATCTTTCTCTCTCTCTCTCCCTCCATCTTTCTCTGTCTTTCTCTCTCTCTCCCTCACACTGTTTCTCTCTCTCTTTCTCCCTGCCTGTCTCTCTCTCTCTCTCTCTCTGTCTTTCCCCCTCTTTCTCTTTCTGTCTCTCTCTTTCTCTCAGAGACTGGGAATGCTGCAATCAGGATCCCACAGGGAGTCCCACACTGCAGGAGGACACCACCCACCCCCAGAGCCTCTGTCTCTATCCCCCTACCCCCCTCCACTCAGCCCCCGACACTCCCCACCCCTTCTCTGTTCCTCTCTCTACCCCACCCTCCTTCCCCTCCATCTTTTTATGTTTAAAATGTGGGGCACTGTCACGGTGCGGGGAATATGGGGAGGGGAGGAGGGGAGACAGAGAGCATGAGGGCACAGCAAGATCCCACACACAGTCTGAGCAGGGCCAGATACAAAGTGATTTTTAAATGAGGATTGGGGTAAAGTGAGTGGGAAATGAGGGAACCACACGTCTCCCTCTCTCTCCCTCCACACGAGAGACCCCCAGATCCTGTGTCTCTTCCCCCACCCCCTCACTGCACTCCCCCACAACCCTGACCTCTTGCTGCCCTTTCCTGCTTTCCCTCACTCTCCCGTCTCTGTCTCTCTCTCTCCCTTTCTCTCTCTCTCTCTTTCTCTCCCTCTCTGTCTTTCTCTCTCCCTTTCTTTCTCTCTGTCTCTCTCTAATATGGTTATGAAGTTGCATCTAGGGTAAAACATCTGGTGTTTGACAAATGTAAATATTGAAAAGAAATGCTGAGAAAACCAAAACGAACCATCCAGCGTTGTGTCTTTAGAAAGCCTGTGTCTTTGTGCTGGGGATTTTAAACTGCAGAAAGCAGGGCTGCAGAAGACAACTTTACAACATTTGTGTCCAAAGCAGCAGCCAGAGTCCCAGCAGAGCAAAACAGGCTTTGAATTGGGTCAATGATTTTAAAACAAGCTCTCAAACACACACAACCAATTGCATTCAAATTGGGGCGTTGGTGACAGCCTCAAGCCACTCAAATTGCAGGAATACTGTGAGGAAATTCTGGGTATTTAAACCCGGGACAGGGGGAAATAACGGGGAGGGAGCGACCTTGCTGCCTCTTTAGATTGAAGGAGGGAGAGTCTGATACTGAATCTGTAAGGGAAATTGTGCTGGATATTGTATGAGTTTAGTATGAAATTCAGATTCACTTGTAAGGGAAATTGTACTGGATATTGTATGAGTTTAGTATGGAATTCAGATTCACAGGTTTTAGTAAAATGATAAAGTAGATTTAGGTTTTAGTGAAATGATAAAGTAGATTTAGGTGAATAGTGAGATGAATATGTAACCTAAAGTAACTTTGTGTGACCTAATATAATCAAGTGTAGTCGATATGATTAAAGTGGAGGAACTAGAAGAACTAAAGAAGTAATATAGCAATCACTGATTAGCAACAGCAGACAATAGTCACTTAAGAAAACAAGAAAGACTGCTCAGTGGTTCAGCTTAATAGCAGAGAGAATGTTTTCTTCTAAAAACACATTAGTAGACTATAAATCAGCAGGGGGGATGTCTTTTCTTCTAAACACATTCGCCTTAGCTTACAAAACCACGATTATTGTACAAACAGAAAAGTTCAGATAACAGCAAGAGTTATAACCACCATGGTTTAAGAAACGAAGAGATATAACAGTGAATGACCAATTGCAAAGAAAACAGATAAAGGGTCAACTAAAATAATGATGGCCAGAGAAAGAGCGGGCTGTAGGGTAAGATTACAACCAAGGACAGGCAGTAAAAGGGAGATAAGGATCTTGAGATAGGAGGCTGAAATGTACATAAAAGAGTGTAAGCCCAAGAGCTCTTTGGAGTGTTCCGGACGCCCCCGGCTTTATCTCTTATGCTGAGAAATAAAGTCTTTTGCTTGAAAGATCGCTGCTCAGACTCTCTGTTTTAAACTGATGTGAACGAATTGTCGTCCTGGGGAACCACGACAAAATTGGCGCTGCTGAGCAGGGTTGGTGAGAGATCGCCCAGAAAAGCATCTGGAAGGAGTAGCGGAGACGGTGGTCCAGCCGGAACCGAGAAGTCCCCAGCCGGCCTTCTGTCAACAAGGTAAGCAGACTTGCATGCATGTAAATCCTTGTTGTCAGAAAGGGGTTTTCTCGAGCTCCGGTGCGCCCGGCTCTCTGCTGGTCCTGGATCTCCCCAACCCAAAAAGATATCCTGCACAGGTAAAACCAAATTGTGTAAAAATTTTGAGAGACTGAGTCTGATCCGAAGAGCAGAATTTTTGCATGCAAAAGCGCGCTGCGAATACTGTATTGTCTGTGAATGGGTAAAAAGTGAGACGGGAAAAAGGCCGAAAGCTAAAGTAATGCAATTAGGTTAAGTCAAGCGGTTTGGAGCGGGTTTTTCAGGTCACGACTTGCCCAGAAGAGAGTAAGTGTGGGAAAACCTGCCAGTCCAAACCTACCCAGGACCTCGGGTAAGGGACGTCAACCGAGAGGGAGAGAGATCAGTGAGAGATCACTCTCTGACCTAATACAGTAGCCAAAAGCACAGGAGTGGATTTTAACCACAGGAAAGGGGAGTAGCAGCTAGAATAGAGGAAGTAAAAGACCAGTTTGAACAAACTGGTCTGAGACAACAGCGTGAAGGACAGAAATAAGAGAGAGAGTCGGAATATAGGTAGGGTAATAACTAACAACTTGAAAAATTACCCTGACAAAACTGCCTGGTGACAAGATTGAAAATAACTAATCTTTGAATAATAACAAAAACGGAAGCAACACTGGATTGGAAAAAGATTACACACATAATTAACTTAGAGGAGATAAAGAATGAGTGGCCGTATGTAAAATGGGAACGAGTAGTCGATAGGAATTGGATAGACGAAATAAAATTGGAAACCCTAGAGAAATTAATAAAGGGATCTGACCAATACAGGATTCTTATACACATAGACGAGCAAGTGAAAACCTACTACCCTCTGGCCCGGGAGAGGAAGATAGTGCCGGGACAGGGGACTACGGGGAAGTGGATATCAGGACCCCGGTTAGAATTACAAATAGTGGCAAAAGAAACCCAAACGAAAGGTAAACAGGGGACTGAGCACGGAAAAACAATACAGCAAGTAATAATCACTGTGATACCTAACTCTGACAGATTAAGTGACAAAAATTGCGACAGTGATCCAAAAAGACGAGTAATGGCGCACCAAGTTAAGACACCAGTGGAGATATTAGGGGATAAGTTCCCAGCCCTTAGGGGAGATATAGAACACGTCTCTAAAAAATGGGCCAAAAGAACAAATAAGACCAATACACAGTGGCCGGAGGAAGGCACATGGTCCATAGAGAGATGTGAGGACCAGAAGGGAATGATAAAGAACTATAAGATTAAGGATAAATCGAGCAAAAGAAGGGAAAAGCGAAAAAAGGAGTTAGAGATATTAGCCCTATTCCAACAAGAAGGGAAAGAGAGAAGAGGGGTATGGAGGGGAGGTAGAATGCAGAGGCCAGTACAACTTGAGGAAAAAGCAAAATTGGAAGATCCAAACGTAGCCCCACCCCCATACTTAGAGAAACAGAGCTCCACGGGACTGTACCCAGTTATATCAGGCACAATGAATTTTGAGGGAGAATATGACATAGAAAAGAAAATCAAGGCGGGAAAGGCACCCACCTGTAAAGTTTCCAGATGTGGATAGGAGAGGGAAAAGGGTATTCCCGGTGATTCTGAAGGGTGGCAGACCGCAGTATATCCCTTGGTCAGGTCAGGATTTGCCTAATTTAATTAATGAATTACCCAATATTTTGGATGGGGCTGGAAGGTGGATTGGACAGTTGGAGGCAGGGATGGTGGGAAAAAGGATGGCACTGGGCGACATCAAAGCTCTCCTGACAAAGGTGCTAGGAATGGACCAAATGGCGGAAGTAATGAGACGTGCTGGCATCCTGACCGCAGCTTATAACCCAGCGGTGGATGGGATACTAATGGACCAGTACCGCCAAGACATCTGGCAGGCACTGCGGGATATGTACCCCAATCGAATGGATGTAAAAACCCTAAAGGGAGAGCCACTGGGTGAGGAGGAGAATGCAGCTGTGTATGTGGAGAATCAATTAAAAAGGTGGAGAAGGGACACGGAGAGGGACATTTTAATAGACCCACTGACCAACTCCATGTTCCGGGCTGCAATCCTAGAGGGCTTGCCAGCCCCAGCTAAGACAAGGCTGGAGGAAGTGGTGGGCTTGGACTCAAAAAATTACCGAGAGTTTGTGGATTATGTTGCCCATGCAGTAGAGAGACATCGCAAAGATGAAAAGAATGCAGACAAACAGCTGAAGGAGGTACAACGTAAACTCCTTCAGGCACAGTTGGAGGAGATCAAAAGCAAGGATAAACTGAAGGCAAAAGAGGATCTCGCACCCAGAAAAATAGCACCAATGATGGTGGAGCAAAAGCCAGAGGAAATACCTGCACTAATCAAAGGGGGGAGCGGAGATGGAGGCCAGCCCGTCATAACCTATAACATTTCTGCCTTCCCACTGTCCATGAACCCAGGAGCCTATGGCCTAAATTATCAAAACCCATACGCCCTGCAAAGTCAGACTGACTGGAATAGAAATGGGAAAGGACAGGGAGGTGGTAGGCCACCCTATCAGAATCAGAGAGGACAGGGACAGGTTAATCATCAGACTCCGAGACAGGGACCACTGCCTGGCCCTTCAGGTGTGTGTTGGGGGTGCGGGGAGGCAGGGCACATAAAAAGGAATTGCCCGCGGAATTTCCCCAGACAGGGAGAAAACCAGCAGCAGACAGGCCAACAACTGATCCAAGGGTCGCCAAACAGCATCCCGATGTTTCAAGGGCCGGTAAACCATCAGAATTCCCCATAGGGAGGCCCAGAGAACCCCGAAATGGTAGGACAGTACGTACAGATAACAGAAACCGCAGAGCAGGAACCTATAGTTAACGTTAGAGTAGGAGGGATCGAGGTCCCCATGATGATAGACATCGGCGCCACATGTACGTGCATGCAAACGAAATATGCGGATCACTTACCATTGTCAAACCAGTTTGTAAAAACTGTGGGGTTCTCGGGGAAAGTAACATTAGCTCGAATGACGACGCCGGTGCCTGTTACCATTGGAAATAAGACAACCCATGTACCTATTTTAGTATGTGATAAAACTCCTTTAAATCTATTGGGAAGGGATGCAATCCTAGGTTTAGGACTGAAATTAGAATGCACTGAACAAGGAATTGATTTGATGGGAATGTATCCACTTGAAATACCAGGAAAGGAAGGGGTTAATGTATATTGGTTGGGAGATATAGAGGAACAAGTTAAAAAACAGATATGGGAAGTTTGGGGAAAGATTATAAACACTTGGGTTCCACAAGCCAAATGGCCAAGAACAGAATTACACAGTACAATGATATTTGATGAAGGGCAGGAACCTGAGATACAGGAGAAATGGGAAAGGGAGGCAGGACGAGAACAGGAAATAAAGTCAGGAAGTATTTTAATCGGACTAGAGGGAGTAGCCCTCACAATTGTTAGGAATGAATGGGTTAACAAATGGTTCTCTGTATCTGGGGCGGAGCCACATGTCACATTGAAAGTGAATCCGGGATACAGAACAAAAGACCTAGGACCAATGGTGTTGAGAGCACAAGATTTAGAATTTGTCCAGACAGACAATGTAGATATTTGGACGTCCAGCAATGGACAAATGACGAAAATAATTTTGGATGTTAAAATGCTTGGGAAACCGAAGCAGATAACAATAGGAGTGCAAATCGAGAAACAGGAACTGGAGTGGAGAGAGAGGTTAGAGCAGGATTTGAACTCCCTCCCGCAGGAGTTGTGGTCCAGACAGGACACGGATGTAGGGAGGGTCAAAAACGCTAATCCAGTTGAAGTCAGATTAAAGATAGGATGCCAGGGGCCGTATAGGCCGCAGTACCCAATCAAGACAGAAGCAATTGAAGGAATTAGAGGGACGATTAAGGGATTGATAGAAGCAGGGGTATTAAAAGAAACCCGGAGCAGGTGTAATACACCGCTACTACCAGTGAAAAAGGCGGACGGAGAAAAATGGAGATTGGTGCATGACCTAAGGGCAATTAATGAGGTAGTGGAAGATATGCCAGCAGAGGTTCCAAACCCTTATACCTTGATGACAAATATACCACCTGAAAGTAGATGGTTTACTGTAATAGACCTATGTTCGGCATTTTTTAGTGTGCCACTAGCTCAAGAAAGTCAGTATCTCTTTGCATTTACGTACGAGGGGAAACAATACACATACAATAGGATGCCCCAAGGATTTAAACATTCCCCACATGTATTCAATCAGGTGTTGAGAGCAGATTTAGAAGGAATACAGTTGGAAGGAACACTGATACAATATGTGGATGATTTATTATTATGCACAGGAACACAAGAACAATGCAGGAAGGATAGTTTAAAACTATTGAAAAGACTAGCAGAAGGGGGCCATAAAGTTTCCAGGAAAAAGCTGCAGCTGTGCCAGAAAAAGGTAGAATACTTGGGGAGAGAAATATCAGCAGGACAGAAGGAGATAGCTTCACAGCAAATAGAAGCAGTACTAAAGGTTCCGAAACCACAGACGGTGGGACAAATGATGACATTTTTGGGAATGACAGGATTCAGTTCAGAATGGGTGGAAAGCTATGCCGAAAAAACGCAGGCACTACGAAAGATATTGAAGGAGGCAGGGTGTGACGAATTAAAAGCCAAACTAAAATGGGATAAAGATGCTTCAGACGCATTTGAAAACGTGAAAAGAGAAATGGCACAGGCACCAGCCTTGGCTTTACCGACCTATGACAAGCCCTTTGACTTATTTGTGAGTAACAGAGAAGCCGGATTTGCTACAGCAATGTTAATGCAGGAAAATTGCAAGGGTAGACGAAGGCAGGCTGTAGCATATTACAGTACCAAGCTAGACGACGTAGCAATGGGATACCCTCCGTGCTATCAAGGCCTGGCAGCAGCTTGGTGGGCGTACGAAAAGGCAGCCACGGTCACAATGGGATATCCGATAAACATACATGTATACCATAAGGTAGCTGAATTGATTGAGCAGGGAAAATTTGTGCTGACACCTGCTAGGATCCATCATTATCGAATGCTAACCACATTTCCAGATATCACGATAATAAAGTGCAACAGAGTAAATCCAGCTGATTACATGCCATTACCTCATGAAGGAGAAGAACATGAATGCTTAAGAGAAGCAAAAACATTTATGAAACTGAGAAAAGATTTAAGAGCAGAGGGACTAGTGACAGAAGGGAAAAGGATACTGTATGTAGATGGCTCATGTTACAGGGATCACTTAGGAAACCACGCAGGCTATGCCATAGTTGAACAGAAAGGGGAAACACTTGAAGTCATAGAAGCAGAGAAATGTGAACAGCCCTGTTCAGCCCAACTGGCAGAACTTAAAGCATTGACCAGAGCATGTGAGCTAGCAAACGGGGAAGCATTGGAAATTTATACTGATTCGGCCTATGCCCACGGGGTCTGCCATCTGTTCGGGGCAATATGGAAGCAAAGGGGATTTATGAAAAGCGGAGGAGGACCAATACAACACGAAGGTCAAATCAGGGCTTTAATAAGGGCCATGATGGGTCCAAGGGAATTAGCCATAATTAAGTGTCAGGCGCATAAAAAGGGAGCAGACAGCATCACACAGGGAAACACCAAAGCCGACAAGGCAGCTAAAGAAGCGTCAGGATGCATTGAGGCTACGATAGCCCCAGTAGAAATAGCAAGGCCGCACCCAGGGCCAGGTACGGGGGATATCGAACCTCATATCACATTAGAAGATGTAGCACAGTTACAGGAGGAAACCTCTGTAGCTGAAAAGGCAATGTGGAAAGATAGAGGAGCACTACAGGGACAACAGGACAGGATATGGAGAAATGGGGAGGGATTGGTCATAGCACCCACATCATTACTAACCGTACTAATTAGCGAAGCGCATGGAGTGGACCACTGTGCAAGAGGAGAAGTGGCTAGAAAGATCAAGAAGGAAGGATTCTGGTCACCATACCTGCAAAACTCGATTGACTACATACTAAGTCAGTGTGAGGTGTGTGCTCAGAATAACATCAGGAAGGGCATTACTGCCCCAATAGGGCATATACCCATTCCTGAAGGACCATTTAAACATCTATGCATGGACTATGTGGATATGGGAAAGGTGGTGAGGGGGAAAAGATACATGTTAGTGATTATTGATAGATTCAGCAGATGGATAGAAGCAACGCCATCCAAAGATCAAGGATCTGGAACGGTGATTAACTTCCTGTCAAAAGAAATTATCCCAAGATTTGGCATACCCACGCAATTAAGTTCAGACAATGGATCTGCTTTTATAGGAAGGGCACTGAGAGAGACACTCTCGGCACTCCGAATAAAGCAGAAGTTTGGATGTGTATATCATCCTCAATCCCAAGGAATGGTGGAGAGAGCAAACGGGACCCTTAAGGCTAAAATAAGCAACATTTGCAATGAAACAGGGAAAAACTGGATAGATGCTCTGCCATTGGCTCTAATGCAATACAGGAGTCAGGAAAACAGAATCACACATTTGAGCCCACATGAAATGATGACAGGAAGAGTAATGCCGGTACCTAAGATCAGGGGATCAGGAGGTCCTACGCTAGAATGTTTAGATCAAAGCACAAAAGAATATATACAACAATTAACTGTTATACATAGAACTATATTTGAACAGGAAAAAGCCAAGGAGGAGGAGAATCCGGTAACAGAACATCAGATCAAGCCTGGAGATCGAGTATACATCAGAAAGTTCCGGAGACGTTGGAACGAACCGAGACGAGAAGGACCGTTTGAAGTCACCAAAGTGTCTCCCACGGCGTTGCAAGAAGAAGGCAGTACACTGTGGTATCACTTGAACCATTGTACCAGAACGGTACCAGGGGTGGGGGAGAGAAGGGAAATTGAAGAAGTACACAGAGTGGACAGAAGTGATAGCGAGGAAGAAATAGAAATACACGGGGAGAATCGTGGGGAGGAGGAACAGAGCCAAGGAAGAACAAAAAGAATAGAGGATGATGAAAGTAGTTCTGTACATGAGCTGGCTGATGATACAAATGCCCAGCCTGAGCCTATTAGTCAAGGTGCCGAGGGAGGTGAGGACAGGGAAGGGGCCCCATTCCCCACCTGGGACTTGGAAAATATTTCCCTTAGGGACTTCAGTGACCCATAGAAAAGGAGAATGGGATACAGAAGACATAAGGGTGCAGAATCAGGAAGATAGAGTATTAAGACGAACAAAACGTGAACGATTAGTGAGCACAAATACTATTTGGGGAAAAGCGCAGAAAAACAAATGGTGGAAATGGGCAAAGTATACAGGTCAGAGAAACAGTGATGGGAAAGAGTGTGTAGTATGTGCATCAGAGAAACCTAACACCCAAGTAACTGATATACCATGGGGATCAGGAGACTGTAGAACCAGGCAACAAAGCTGGAGAAAGGAAAATTGCCGTCCATATACCACATATATAAGGTATCATATGATAGGGAATCGGAACTACTCGTATGAGAATATAGACTGTTCCGGATCCGCATGTGATAACCTTTGTAAAGGTGATCTGCCGTTGTGTCAATACCACTGCATCCTGTTTGCTGGGGTAAAAAAGGGCATCTACAACTTGACCCACAGATGTCCAAAGTGGCCAAAAACGGCAGTGGACGCGGTCCCAAAGGAATGGAGTGTAGAGCCTAACTTACAAATCCAAGATTGCTATTGGAGGGAAAGTAGCACAGGAAGTAGTGTGGGAAATTACACAGGAGAGTGTGAAAGGATTTGGAATATAACCGATGTTCTTAGTCTGATCATCTCAGAAGGGGGATGGACACCCCCTCCTTATGTGGTAGACTATCAAGAAAATCAACTGGCCGATCTCTGGTGGCTTTGTGGCCCGGAGAAAGGGCTATTGGCAAAATTACCACAGAATTGGAAGGGACTATGTGCCCGAGTTATGCTTGCCCAGAGCACTGTGATACTACCGGTGGAAAGAAAAATTAAATCACAAAGAATTAAGAGGGCATATACCCCTGACCCTACGATAAAATTGGACGCGATCGGACAGCCCCGCGGCATCCCGAATGAGTTCAAAGCTAGGAACGAAATAGCTGCAGGGTTTGAATCCCTCTTTGTTTGGATCACACCCAGCAAGAATACTGAGTGGATCAATTACATCTATTATAATCAGCAGAGGTTTATTAATTATACGAATGATGCCCTGGAGGCCTTAGGAGAGCAGTTGGATGCGACCAGCAAAATGGCGTGGCAAAATCGACAGGCGTTAGATTGGCTCCTGGCAGAGAAAGGAGGAGTGTGTGTTATGTTTGGGGATCAGTGCTGCACATTTATCCCTAATAACACTAATCCAGAGGGGTCATTTACACAAGCCATGAATAAGTTAAGAAATCTTAAGAAAGAAGTGAAAGAAAATGCTGGGTTTGGGCATGAGGTATGGAGTTGGCTGGACAGAATATTAGGAAGATGGGGGGCGTGGTTTGCCAAAGCTGGAGCTGTAGCAATCGCAACAATAATCATTCTGGGATTGATATTTTGTTGTTTTTTACCCGCCCTAAGATCCTTCCTTACCAGAATGGCAGCGCGGCAGATGGTGACGCGGGTGCTAAGCAGCTCACGCTCAAGAGAAAAAACAGAGGAATGGGAAAATCTTGAGCCGCCCCGCTGAGTGGATTCACAATGACCTTGGTCGAAGTTGAAACTCGTCACTCTGTAAAATAACTACAATAGTGAAAGATCACCTTGTGGAAACAACAGCACCTTGCTGAAGTCCGCACGAAACCAGGAGAACTTAGTCTGTACACATGAATCAGTCTTTTTCCCTTCCCTAGACAAGAGTGGGAAGGTTTTTGGCTGATGACTGTCAGGGGCAGGCAATCTGGAGGAGCAACCCAAAAATCAGAACCGGGATAGACAAATTATGATAAAGTTAGAATAGGGACACTGATCCCTGACCAAAATAGTCGGCTCCTCCACATCGCCTGGGAAAAGTGATTAAAATAAAATACAAATGGGATTGAGCAAGGGGATTATTTGAACTTGATAATTGGGATGAGGCTAGGGAAGCCTCAAAGGGGGGATTGTAAGGGAAATTGTATTAGATATTGTATGAGCTAGGTATGAAATTCAGATTCACAGGTTTTAGTAAAATGATATAGCAGATTTAGGTGAATAGTGAGATGGGTATATAACCTAAAGTAACTTCGTGTGACCTAATATAATCAAGTGTAGTCGATATGATCAAAGTGGAGGAACTAGAGAAGTAATATAGCAATCACTAATTAAGGAAAGCAGACAATAGTCACTTAAGAAAACAAGGAAGACTGCTCGGTGGTTCAACTTAATAGTGGACCATAAATCAGCAGAGAGAATGTCTTTTCTTCTAAACACATTAGTGGACCATAAATTAGCAGAGAGAATGTCTTTTCTTCTAAACGCATTCGGCCTTAGCCTGCAAAACCACGATTATTACACAAACAGAAAAATTCAGATAAGAGCAAGAGTTATAACCACCATGGTTTAAGAGACAACGAGATATAACAGGGAGCGACCAATTGCAAAGAAAACAGATAAAGGGTCAACTAAAACTAATGGTGGCCAAAGAAAGGTCGGGCTGTAGGGTAAGATAACAACCAAGGACAGGCTGTAAAAGGGAGAGGAGGATCTTGAGATATGAGGCTGAAATGTACATAAAAGAGTGTAAGCCCAAGCGCTCTTTGGAGTGTTCCGGACGTTCCCGACTTTATCTCTTGTGCTGAGAAATAAAGTCTATTGCTTGGAAGATCGCTGCTCAGACTCTCTGTTTTAATTGATGTGAATAAATTGTCGTCCTGGGGAACCACGACAGTCTCTGCTTTACAACTGACTTGTTGTGCTTGGGTGTCACTGAGAGATTGTGTAACTAAGGGGAGATCCTGGGTTTTTGCTGTTGTATTTAATTTAAATAATTTCTTGTATTTTAATTATTTTCTCTCTCTCTCTTTCCCCAAGAATTAATGTTTAGATTTTACTGAGAGATTGTGCAACTGAGAAGGGGGAATCCTGGGCTCTTGTGCTATTTAATTTAAACATTTTCTTGTATTTTAATTAATTATTTTCTCTTCTTCCCAGGAATTTGAATTTTGAAGACTGCAATGGGACTTGGAATCCTTGGACAAGGGGCTTTTCTCCAGAGGAGGAAGGATGGACTGAGGCCTGTTCTATAGGCCGCATGTGAGTTGTTATCTCTTATTACCCCAATCCAGGTTTAATTTTAATCTCGCTTCCACGGATGAAGCAGTTCTAGTTAGATTGTGGGATGTGGGAGGGCTGGAGTTTGAAACCCTGGGGTTAAAATAACCCGGCTTTGCAATTAGTCACAAACATGTTAACCCTTTGGTGGGTGGCAAAGAGTAAATTAAATATCTGTAATATGAAACTGTCTAAAAGTTTGATATAAATCCAAAATAACAGGGGTGGGAGAGAGTGATTTACCCGAATGTTAAATAAGTTTCACAGAGGACATTACAATTCAATTTTCTGAAGTTCAGCCATTACATTTATCTTCCCCTCTACAGCTTTCTTCCCCATTCTGTCTATTTCTCTCTGCTTTTCTCTCTGTCTCTACCTCCAGTACTTTTTCCCATCTTCAGCTTTCTCTCCCTTCCTGTCTCTTTCCACTCATCTCTCTCTCTCTCTCTCGAGCATTCTTCCATATCTGTCTATCACTCTCCAGAATGTCTCTCTCTCTCTGGCTCCATCTTTCTTTGTGTCTCTTTAAATCTTTAATCAATAAAAACTCTCCGTTATTGTAAACAGGGAGACAGGAATATGGCATCACTCATTTCAATGCAGAATACATGAGAGACTGCAATGGGACTCAGAATCCTTGGACAAGGGGCTTTTCTCCAGAGGAGGATGGATGGACTGAGGCCTGTTCTATAGGCCGCATGTGAGTTGTCGTCTCTTTATTACCCCGATCCAGGTTTAATTTTAATCTCGTTTCCTCGGATGAACCAGTCCTGGTTCGATTGTGGGGTGTGAGGTGGGCTGGAGTTTGAAACCCTGGGGTTAAAATATCCCCACTTTGCAATTAGTTACAAACACATTAACCCTTAGGTGGGTGGCAAAGAGTAAATTAAATGTCTGTAATATGAAACTGTCTCAATTTGTTTTAAATCCAAGATAACAGGGATGGGAGACAGAGCGCTGTTCCTAATTGTTGAATAAAATCCACAGAGGCCTTTACAATTCAGTTTTCAGAAGTTTAGAATTTCATTTAGTCCTCTCTGCAGCTTTTCTCCCATTCTGTCTATTTCTCTCTGCTTTCTCTCTCTCCATCCCTTTCCTTCCTCTATCTGTCTCTCTTTTTTATTCCCTCTCTCTCCCTCTTTTTCCCAGGAAATAATATTTTGTTGGACAATCTCTCAGTAAAATCTAAGAAGGGGGAATCCTGGGCTCTTGTGCTATTTAATTTAAACATTTTCTTATATTTAAATTAATTATATTCTATCTCTCCCAAGGAATTAATATTTAGTTAGACAATGTCTCAGTGAGATCTTAGAAGGGGGAATCCTGGGGCTCTTGTGCTCTTTCATTTAAACATTTTCTTGTACTTTAATTAATTATTTTCTCTGTTCCCCAGGGATTTGAATTTAAGACTGCAGCATGACTTGGAATCCTTGGACAAGGGGCTTTTCTCCAGAGGAGGATGGATGGACTGAGGCCTGTTCTATAGGCTGCAAGTGAGTTGTTATCTCTTATTACCCTGATCCAGGTTTAATTTTAATCTCGCTTCCTCGGATGAACCAGTTCTGGTTCAATTGTGGGAAGTGGGGAGGCTGGAGTTTAAAACCCTGGGGTTAAAATATCCCGGCTTGCAATTCGTTTGGTGGGTGGCAAAGAGTAAATTAAATATCTGTAATATGAAACTGTCTAAAAGTTTGATGCAAATCCAAAGTAACAGGGGTGGGAGAGACTGACTTACCCGAATGTTAAATACGTTTCACAGAGGACATTACAATTCAATTTTCTGAAGTTCAGCCATTACATTTATCTTCCCCTCTACAGCTTTCATCCCCATTCTATTTCTCTCTGCTTTTCTCTCTGTCTCTCTCTCCAGTATTTTTCCCCTATCTTCAGCTTTCTCTCCCTTCCTGTTTCTTTCCATTCATCGCTATCTCTCGAGCATTCTTCCATATCTATCACTCTCCAGAATCTCTCTCTCTCTCTCTCTCGAGCATTCTTCCATATCTGTCCATCTCTCACCAGAATGTCTCTCTCTCCCTCTCGAGCATTCTTCCACATCTGTCTATCACTCTCCAGAATGTCTCTCGAGCATTCTTCCATATCTGTCTATCACTCTCCAGAATGTCTCTCTCTCTCTCTCTCCCTCTCGAGCATTCTTCCACATCTGTCTATCACTCTCCAGAATGTCTCTCTCTCTCTCTCGAGCGTTCTTCCATCTCTGTCCATCACTCTCCAGAATGTCTCTCGAGCATTCTTCCATATCTGTCTATCACTCTCCAGAATGTCTCTCTCTCTCTCTCTCTGGCTCCATCTTCCTTTGTGTCTCTTTAAACCTTTAAATCAACAAAAACTGTTATTGTAAACAGGGAGGCAGGAATATGGCATCGCTCATTTCAATGCAGAGTACATGAGAGAGAGGGAAAGAAACAGCTATGGACAGAGACAACGAGTGAGAAAGAGAGGGGACAGGGACAAGGATCTAGACAGGGACATCCATCTTTACAGTGAGTGAGAGAGACAGGAGCAGAGGGAGAAAACAGAGGGAGATAGTGAAAGGGAGATGGAGGGAGTTGTAGAAATCAATCCCGGGAGGGCGATTTTAAAAAGTGTCCCGAAGGAATCAGCAGCCCCTTCCCAAACTGAAAGAGGGAGATAAGCAGCTCCTGGAGTCTGAGAGGGAGACAGGGATGGACGGGGGGGTTGTGGATATTTGAATTAAGTTTTAGGAGATTCTGTTTGTAGATTTATCTCTCTCTGTTCATGCCATTCAGATGTTTCTGAGAGATTGTGTAACTGAGAGGGGGGAATCCTGCGTTTCGGTGAGATTTAATTTAAATGGTGTCTTGTATTTAATTAATTTTCTCTCTCTTTTCCCCAAGAATTCATATCTAGTTAGACAATCTCTCAGTAAAATCTCAGAAGGGGAATCCTGGGCTCTTGTGCTATTTAATTTAAATATTTTCTGGTACTATAATTATTTTCTCTCCCTTTTCCCCAAGAATTAATGTTTAGATTTTACTGAGAGATTGTGGAACTGAGAAGGGGGAATCCTGGGCCCTTGTGCTATTTAATTTAAACATTTTCTTGTATTTTAATTAATTATTTTCTCTTCTCCCCAGGGATTTGAATTTTGAAGACTGCAATGGGACTCGGAATCCTTGGAATAGGGGCTTTTCTCCAGAGGAGGATGGATGGACTGAGGCCTGTTCTATAGGCTGCAAGTGAGTTGTTGTCTCTTTATTACCCTGATCCAGGTTTAATTTTAATCTCGCTTCCTCGGATGAACCAGTTCTGGTTCGATTGTGGGGTGTTTGGGGGGGCTGGAGTTTGAAACCCTGGGGTTAAAATATCCCCGCTTTGCAATTAGTCACAAACAGGTTAACCCTTTGGTGGGTGGCAAAGAGTAAATTATGCATGAAACTGTCTATAAGTTTGTTTTAAATCTAAAATAACAGGGGTCGGAGACAGAGCAATGAACCTAATTGTTGAATAAAATTCACAGAGGCCTTTACAATTCAGTTTACAGATGTTCAGATTTTCATTTCATCCTCTCCACAGCTTTTCCCCCATTCTGTCTATTTCTCTCTGCTTTTCTCTCCATTTCCTTCCTCTATCTGCCTCTCCTGTAGGGAGGGAGGAGTTATACAATAAATGGCAGAGTCATCAGGAGTATAGAAACACAGAGGGACCTAGGTGTGCAAGTCCACAAATCCTTGAAGGTGGCAACACAGGTGGAGAAGGTGGTGAAGAAGGCATATGGTATGCTTGCCTTTATAGGACGGGGTATAGAGTATAAAAGCTGGAGTCTGATGATGGAGCTGTATAGAACACTGGTTAGGCCACATTTGGAATACTGCGTCCAGTTCTGGTCGCCGCACTACCAGAAGGACGTGGAGGCATTGGAGAGAGTGCAGAGAAGGTTTACCAGGATGTTGCCTGGTATGGAGGGTCTTAGCTATGAGGAGAGATTGGGTAGACTGGGGTTGTTCTCCTTGGAAAGACGGAGAATGAGGGGAGATCTAATAGAGGTATACAAGATTATGAAGGGTATAGATAGGGTGAACAGTGGGAAGCTTTTTCCCAGGTCGGAGGTGACGATCACGAGGGGTCACGGGCTCAAGCTGAGAGGGGCGAAGTATAACTCAGACATCAGAGGGACGTTTTTTACACAGAGGGTGGTGGGGGCCTGGAATGCGCTGCCAAGTAGGGTGGTGGAGGCAGGCACGCTGACATCGTTTAAGACTTACCTGGATAGTCACATGAGCAGCCTGGGAATGGAGGGATACAAACGATTGGTCTAGTTGGACCAAGGAGCGGCACAGGCTTGGAGGGCCGAAGGGCCTGTTTCCTGTGCTGTACTGTTCTTTGTTCTTTGTTCTTTATTCTCTCTCTCCCTCTTTTTCCCAGGAATTAATATTTAGTTGGACAATCTCTCAGTAAAACCTGGAAAGGGGCAATCCTGGGATTTTGTGCTGTGTAATTTTCATTCTGGCTGTCCCGGGGGGTTTGATTTCACTGTCTCAGCCCCTCTCTGCCTCTCTCTCTCTCTCTCTGTATAAACTTTTCCCAAATTACAAAACAATCAACACAGCTGACTGCAGCTTGTGGGATCTTGCTGGGGATTTTGTTTTAAAAAGGGTGTTTTCTCAGAGGCAGTTAAAACCTTTCTGGGGACTGTGGGGAAGTCTCCAGACTTGGGACAACACACACACAGGGTTGGGGGCTGGGGGTGGCGGGCGGGGGGGAGGTGGGCAGTCAGGTATACTGGTATTCTGGGAGACTGATATTCCCAACAAGGGCCAGAGGTCTCAGTGCTGAAACATATTAAACTGTTCAAACAGAGGCAGGCAGAAAGCCATGAGGCTTCAGAGCTCCCTGTAGATGCAAAGGTAACTCCCATTGCCAAAAAGTAGCCACATGTGAAGTGGAAACACCTTCCCTCAGCTTGTTACACACTGACCTTTCCACAAACCCAACATGTTTACAAACACTCGCTGCAGTTTCTGCAAACTTTGTATCAAACTGCCTCCCATTCTGCTCAATACTGACCCCCTCTCAACCTGGCACTGAACTAGTGTCTGAATTGAGACAGAGACACACAGACAGAGTTTTTAAAGCTGAAAGTTTTAAAGTTTGATTATTAGTGTCACAAGTAAGGCTTACATTAACACTGCAATGAAGTTACTGAGAGAGACAGAGAGAGGCAGAGACACACAGAGACAGAGACATAGATAAAGAGACAGAAAGAGACAGAGATAAAGAGACAGAGAGGATGTTTAAAGTTTTAAAGTTTGTTTATTCCTGTTACAAGTAAGGCTCACATTAACGCTGCAGTTACTGAGAGAGACAGAAAGAGAGAGTTTTTACAGTTGAAAGATTTAAAGTTTACTTACTAGTGTCACAAAGCTTACATTAACACTGCAATGAAGTTACTGAGAGAGACAGAGATAGAGGGAGCCTCCAGAGTGGGTTCAGTAACACATTTATTGATCAGATATCTCTCTCTGTGACTCTTTAGCGATGAGATATTCAGCCAGGATGGTTTCACTGACCCTCTTCAGCAGGCAGATATTCCCAAATCCAGCCTAGGTCTCAGACACACACACACACCACTCACACATTCCCTCTGCTCTGTCCAAGGGAATATTGTAATCCAGGAATTTCTATTTTATATTTACAGGGTGAGGGGGCGGGAGAAACTCAACTCAAAAATCCTGCAGTGTCTCCAAGCTGCTTTTAAATTTCAATTCAAACCCTGGCCCACATGGGAAGCTGCAGAGATTGGGAAACTTACCAAACCCAGTTTGTGTGTGTGAGTGTCTGCAGCTTTTGTGTCTTTGAACTTGCGAGGGTGCCAGGGAGAGAATGTCACTGTCTTCACCTCTCTCTCTGCCTCTCTGTATAAAAAAATCACCAAATTAAACCACTCAATAATGCGACCATACACAATTAATTATCAAATATCTGTCTCTCTCGCTTTATCTCTGTCTCTCCCCGTCTCTCTCTCTCTCCCTGTTCTCTCTCTCCCTGTCTCTTCTCTAGCAGAAACAGATGGAGACAGAGAGGCAGGGAGAGAGAGGAAGAGGGAGGGATGGAAACAGCTGGAGTTGTGGGTTAGATGCAGGGGGAGAGACACAGGCTGTTAGAGGGAGGGGGGTTTCAGTGAGGGACAGGGTCTCCAGTTTAATTCTGAGGGTCCTGAGAGAGGGATTTCACTGTCTCAGCCCCTCTCTGGATCCCTCACTCTGTATAAACAATTCCCAAATTTAAAAAACGCTCAACACAGCTGACTGCACTTTGTGGGATCTTGCTGTGCACCACAGTGATTTTAGTTTTAAAAAGGGTTACTTTTAAGAGGGAGTTCCAGCCTTTCTGGAGATTTGGGATGATGCAGACACACACACACACACAGGGTAGTGAGTGGGGTCACAGCAGGCAAGAGAGTGGGGGGTGGGAGGACTGTGTCCCATCTGATTCAGGTTCACATTGCTGCTGCTGCTGTGGGATCTTGCTGTGCACACACTGGGCCTGTGGCCTTTGCCTGCACTGCAACAACGACCACACTTTATTAAACAAAATCTGGCTCAGGGACCGCAAAGTGGGTTCAAGGAAAAAGCTTGAAAAGGGGTCGGGTAAATTCAAGCACTTTAATCACCGAGGCATCGTAGGCTCTGGAGCAAGTGCTGGGGAATGGGAGGAGGATAGATTGGGATTTGATGGCCAGCATCGAGCTGGTGGGCCGAAGGGCCTGTTTCTGTGCTGTGTGACTCCAGATTATTTTCTCTCTCTTCCCAGGAATTTCTATTTGGATGGGGGGGCGGGGTATAGAATTTCCCTGTCTCTGTCTCTCCAGCGTTCTTACCAATCCCAGAACCCCTCCCCTCTCGCTCGTCCCAGACATTCCTGTCTGTATTTCATCTTTCAATAAAATGTGAAGGAAAACACCAATGTGAATTGTTGTTCATTTAATTTGGGAAGAGAGAGAGAGAGAGAGGAGTGGATCCCATTTCCCCCACACTCTCCTGCAGTCCTCACCCACAACATTTATTTAATCTGGCCCTCACCAGGTTGTGTGTGTGGGATCTTGCTGTGCACACAGTTGGGTCTGGCTCCCTATTCCTCGCACTGTGACCATGAGCAGAACTTTAAACAGGAAAGATTGAGGGGAAGGAGAAGGGTTGGGGAGGGGGAGGAGGCAGAGAGAGAGATAGAGAAATGGAGGGAGAGCTAAGCAGAGAGGGTGTGGGGGGGGATGTGAGAGGGTCTCAGGAGGGGCAGGGGGAAAGAGACACAGAGTCTGGGGGTGTCCTCCTCCATCGTGGGACTGGCAGTGGGATCTTGCTGTGCAGAATTACCTTCATTGTAATTTGAATCATTCATTCATTGACTAAGAGAAGGTGGATGTGTGATTGTGGGATTGTAAATATTGTTACCACGCTGAGGTGATGTTTCCCTCTGCGCTATTTTGTAACTCCCTAAAGGGACACACCTTGCCTCGTAATCTTAAGTAAGTGTGTGTGAGACAGGAGGAAGCTACTGGTTTTAGGCATTCAATCCCTACAGTGCAGAAGGAGGCCATTCGGCCCATCTAGTCTGTACCGACCACAATCCCAACCAGGCCCTATTCCCATGACCCTACACTTTTAACCTGCTAATCCCCCTGACACTGGGGTCAATTTAACACTGCCAATCCACCCAACCCGCACATCTTTGGACTGTGGGAAGAATTGGTAAATTAAAGCAGGATCTGACACTCTCTGTATCAGGAACAACTAACAGGTCTTTAATTTAGACTGGGTGACAACCTTACTAAAACAATGAACAAACTGAATAAACTCCCCAATAGAATGCTATTCCAATGACAAGACTCACTCAGGAATAATGAAATAAATCACTACAGAATAGAGTCACCCTCAAATAATATAACACCAGGCGTCTGTTGGAAGTGTGAACTTCCTTCTGCTGCTTGGGTCTGGAATACTTTCTGAGTTGGTTTCTGCTTCTATTTAGATGGTGATGTGATGAAGCTGTATATATTACTGCAGGATTCAGTATCAGACTCTCCCTCCTTCAATCTAAAGAGGCAGCAAGGTCGCTCCCTCCCCGTTATTTCCCCCTGTCCCGGGTTTAAATACCCAGAATTTCCTCACAGTATTCCTGCAATTTGAGTGGCTTGAGGCTGTCACCAACGCCCCAATTTGAATGCAATTGGTTGTGTGTGTTTGAGAGCTTGTTTTAAAATCATTGACCCAATTCAAAGCCTGTTTTGCTCTGCTGGGACTCTGGCTGCTGCTTTGGACACAAATGTTGTAAAGTTGTCTTCTGCAGCCCTGCTTTCTGCAGTTTAAAATCCCCAGCACAAAGACACAGGCTTTCTAAAGACACAACGCTGGATGGTTTGTTTTGGTTTTCTCAGCATTTCTTTTCAATATTTACATTTGTCAAACACCAGATGTTTTACCCTATATGCAGCTTCATAACAATATTAAACAGAGACAGTGTGTGAGAGAGACAGAGAGAGTTGGGGTCTGATGTTGCAGATGTATAGAACGTTGGTTCGGCCGCATTTGGAATACTGCGTCCAGTTCTGGTTGCCACACTACCAGAAGGACGTGGAGGCTTTGGAGAGAGTGCAGAGGAGGTTTACCAGGATGTTGCCTGATATGGAGGGGCTTAGTTATGAGGAGAGATTGGGGAAACTGGGGTTGTTCTCCCTGGAAAGACGGAGGATGAGGGGAGACTTAATAGAGGTGTATAAAATTATGAAAGGCATAGATAGGGTGAACGGTGGGAAGCTTTTCCCCGGGTCGGTGGTGAGTTCACGAGGGGTCATAGGTTCAAGGTGAAGGGGGGGAGGTTTAACACAGATATCAGAAGGACATATTTTACACAGAGGGCCGTGGGGGCCTGGAATGTGTTGCCGGGCAAGGTGGTGGAGGCGGACACACTGGGAACGTTTAAGACTTATCTAGACAGCCACATGAACGGAGTGGGAATGGAGGGATACAAAAGAGTGGTCTAGTTTGGACCGGGGAGCGGCGCGGGCTAATTGTTCTTTGTTTCTCGTTTCAAGGCTTCATTCTATGATCATCTTGCTGGTGCCAGTACAGAGCGAGACTGCGGATAGTTGGGAACCTGTCTCGGGGGCAGGGAATTCAGATGGTGTTCGAAAAGCAGAAGTGGAAATGAATAGGGTTGGGAAGCATTTTCTGATCAGGGCCAGTGTGATCTCCTGGACTCGTTTTGATCGCCTCAGGGGGTCGGAGAGGAATTTCCCAGATTTTTTTTTCCCCATATTGGCCCTGGGGTTTTCACTCTGGGTTTTCGCCTCTCCCTGGAGATCACATGGTCTGGAATGGGGGGGTGGGGCTGAGTTAATAGGTTGTGATGAACAAAGCATCGTAGCTGTGAGGGACAGCTCGGTGGATAGGATATTAGGATGTAGATAGGCTGGAAAATTGGGCGGGGATCCTGGATTCAGGATTCAATCCTGGACCGGGGAGCGGCACGGGCTTGGAGGGCCGAAGGGCCTGTTCCTGTGCTGTATTGTTCTGTGTTCTTTGTTCTGGTTCGATTGTGGGGTGTGAGGGGGGCTGGAGTTTGAAACCCTGGGGTTAAAATATCCCGGCTTTGTAATTTGTCACAAACCCTTTGGTGAGTGGGAAAGAGTAAATTAAATATCTGTAAAATGAAACTGTCTGTTGGTTGTGTGTGTTTGGGAGCTTGTTTTAAAATCATTGACCCAATTCAAAGCCTCTTTTGCTCTGCTGGGACTCTGGCTGCTGCTTTGGACACAAATGTTGTAAAGTTGTCTTCTGCAGCCCTGCTTTCTGCAGTTTAAAATCCCCAGCACAAAGACACAGGCTTTCTAAAGACACAACGCTGGATGGTTTGTTTTGGTTTTCTCAGCATTTCTTTTCAATATTTACATTTGTCAAACACCACATTTTTAACCTTATATATGCAACTTCATAACAATATTAGACAGGGAGAGAGAGATCGGGAGAGACAGAGAGAAAGTCACACAAAGAGAGAGGGAGAGAGAGATCGGGAGAGACAGAGAGAAAGTCACACAAAGAGAGAGGGAGAGAGAGACAGAGAAAGTCACACAAAGAGAGAGGGAGAGAGAGACAGAGAGAGAGAGAAAGCCACATGGAGTAATGAGGATGGGGCCTGGATGTGAATGTGGGCGGTGTAGACCTGATGGGCCGAATGGCCTCCTTCTGTACTGTCGGATTCTATGATTCTGTAATGGGGGCTGCGTGCGGTGTGAGGGGAGGGTGGAAGGGGACAGGGGGTGGGGGCAGCACTGGTTCCCTTTTCCCCCCCTCCCTCCTCCCAGGCCCTGTCCGGGAGGTTTCAGGGCTGGAGGGGATTGTTCTGGTTAACTGGCCGGGGCCTGGGGAACCTGTTCTTTGTCCAGGATGTATAATGCAGCCTCTGTGACCAGGCCTCAATCCCAGGCCTAACCTCAGGAAGGCTTTTGCATTTTGCTCCTTTTCCAAACAGTGCCTGTGTTTAAATCGATGGGACTCGACGGTCGAATAAAACCTGCAGCAGACACTTTAATACAAAGAACAGCACAGCACAGGAACAGGTCCTTTGGCCCTCCAAGCCTGCGCCGATCATGTTTACCTATCGACACCAATGGCCTGTATCCCTCTGTACCCCGTTTGTTCATGTGTCTATCCAGATAAGTCTTAAATGTCGCTAATGTATCTGCCTCAACCACCTCACTTGGCAGCGCATTCCAGGCCCCCACCACCCTCTGTGTAAAAACCTTCCCCGCACATCTCCACTCAACCTTTCCCCCTTATCTTGAACTTGTTTCCCTTGTAATTATCATTTCTGTCCTGGGAAAAAGCTCCCAACTGTTCATCCTCGCCGCACCCCTCGTAATTTTATAAACTTCCAGCTGGTCATCCCTCAGCCTCTGTCTTTCCAGGGAGAACAATCCCAGTTTATTCAATCAATCCTCACAGCCAATACCCTCCATAGCAGGCAACATCCTGGTCAACCCTTTCATTGGATTTGGGATGTGATTGTGGGTTTTCCTGCTATATCTCTTTCTCTTCAATCTTTCTCCCGTGATTGTGAGTTATCAGGGAGGGAGAGAGAGAGAGAAAGGGATGGTAACAGAGAGAGAGAGAGCAAAGGCAGAGGGGCAGGGAGAGGAGAGAGATTGGAGGGGAGTGGGTTCGCGGGTGGGGGTGGGGGAGCCTCCGCTGTGCACTCACAGCCCAGCCAGCTCCCCAGTCTCTGGTTAGGTGCATTAACCCACTCTGGCGCATTAACAGGCGCCAGAGTGTGGCGACTAGGAGAATTTCACAGTAACTTCATTGCAGTGTTAATGTAAGCCTTACTTGTGACGAAGAAATAAACTTTACTCTGAGATAAAGACCCTCACTCACAGCCTCCCAGAAGGTGGGATTTATAAACAGCGACTGTGTAACTGAGGCTGAATCTGTGCTGTTGTGTTTGAAAATATATTTTCCTCATATTTGATGTGTTGTAAAGATATTGGAATGTGGCTGCTACCACATTGCAGTGAGAGAGAGATCGGGCTTTGCAGAAAGAGCTTCCCTCCCCATTTCCCCATGGAAATCCCTGAGAAATAGCAAACGTGGCCCACAACACGTCATTATTTGAAACGGTCAGACAGAAACTTATCAGAGAGAGCATTTTAATCCCCATTCATCCCCAGGCGGGGAAACAGAGCAGAGATCAGGACAGATTATCCAGAGTAGGAGAGACAGGGGCAGAGATGGGGTATTGGATATATATATAGATCTGGGGGGAAAGCAAAAGAGACACAGAGGGGGCTGGACAGGTTCAGAGATAGAGGCAGAGAAAGAGAGAAACAGCAAGAGAAAGAGGGAATCAGAGAGAGGTGTGACTGTGCTCGAAGTGGAAGGTTCCCTGTTCAGATCGAATGTACAAACAGCACCAATGCTGGAGTGACTTATTATTTTCATTTGCGGTGGGGGAGAGATGGAGGGGAGAGAGAGGGAGACGTGTGGTTCCCTCATTTCCCACTCACTTCACCCCAATCCTCACTTCAAAATCACTTTGTATCTGGCCCTGTTCAAGCTGTGTGTGTGTGTGGGATCTTGCTGTGCACTCATGCTCTGTCCCCCGCCCCATATTCCTCACACTATGACAGAGCCCCATGCTTTAAACATAAAAAGATGGAGGGGAAGGAGGGTGGGGTAGAGAGAGAGAGAGAAACAGGGTGAACAGAGAAGGGGTGGGGAGTGTTGGGTGCTCAGTGGAGAGAGGGGTGGGGGAAAGAGACAGAGGCTCTGGGGGTGGGGGGTGTCCTCCTGCAGTGTGGGACTCCCTGTGGGATCCTGATTGCAGCATTCCCAGTCTCTCTCTCTCTCACTGTGAAGCACTCGGGAGGGAGAGGGAGCTGAAATTCAAATTCCTGAGCCTGGGGGAAAGGCTTGTTCTCAATCCCAGAGTCCTGCTTGTGTTTTCAGACAGGGCGCTGGGATTTGTGCGTGTTGATGGAGAAGATTGTTCTGTTTAACTAGGGGGTGGGAGAGAGGGGGGTTTGTTCTTTCTACCTGAGGAATAAAGCAGCCTCTGTGACTAGGCCACACTTCACGGCCTAAATCTCAGCAGCACTTTTGCGTTTGCTTAATTCCCCAACAGGGTTTAAGTGGCTGAATTCAATGGTTCAATAAAATGTGAAGCAGCCGCTTCAGGGTGGGATTGTGGGTTTTCCTGCTCCCGCCCGCCTCTCATTTCCCTTTTGATTGTGAGTTTTATTTTAAACGGTCAGACAGAAACTTAGAGAGAGCATTTCAATCCAGATTCACCTCGAGGTAGAGAAACAGAGCAGAGATCAGGACAGGTTATCCAGAGACGGGGTATTGGACAGATATAGATCTGGGGGAAGAGTGTAAGAGACGGAGAGGGAGAAACAGACGGCGGGGGGGGGGGGGGGGGGAGAGGTGACTGATAGAAGTGGGAACTTCATTGGGGCCTCCTGTGTTTATTCACTGGCCTGTCTCTGGAGTAAAGCCCCCAGAATGCTTTGACGTGTTTAATAAATTCAATATCAGGACAGTCAGGAGGCAGTTGGAAGTTCATTGCATTTGAAACGTGTTCCCATTTTGTCAGGGTTTAATAATGAGGAGGTGAAAATGAATGTTTTCATTCATTTGGCCCTTTGGCCCTCCAAGCCTGCGCCGATCATGTTTACCTATTGAGACCAATGGCCTGTATCCCTCTGTACCCCGTTTGTTCATGTGTCTATCCAGATAAGTCTTAAATGTCACTAATGTATCTGCCTCAACCACCTCACTTGGCAGCGCATTCCAGGCCCCCACCACCCTCTGTGTAAAAACCTTCCCCGCACATCTCCATTGAACCTTTCCCCCTTATCTTGAACTTGTTCCCCTTGTAATTATCATTTCTGTCCTGGGAAAAAGCTCCCAACTGTTCATCCTCGCCACACCCCTCATAATTTTATAAACTTCCAGCTGGTCGTCCCTCAGCCTCCGTCTTTCCAGGCAGAACAATCCCAGTTTATTCAATCAATCCTCACAGCCAATACCCTCCATAGCAAGCAACATCCTGGTCAACCCTTTCATTGGATTTGGGATGTGATTGTGGGTTTTCCTGCTATATCTCTTTCTCTTCAATCATTCTCCCGTGATTGAGAGTTATCAGGGAGGGAGAGAGAGAGAGAGAAAGGGATGGTAACAGAGAGAGAGAGAAAGGGATGGTAACAGAGAGAGAGAGAGAGAGAAAGGGATGGTAACAGAGAGAGAGAGAGCAAAGGCAGAGGGGCAGGGAGAGGAGAGAGATTGGAGGGGAGTGGGTTAGCGGGTGGGGGTGGGGGAGCCTCCGCTGTACACTCACAGCCCAGCCAGCTCCCCAGTCTCTGGTTAGGTGCATTAACCCACTCTGGCGCATTAACAGGCGCCAGAGTGTGGCGACTAGGAGAATTTCACAGTAACTTCATTGCAGTGTTAATGTAAGTCTTACTTGTGACTAAGAAATAAACTTTACTTTACTTTTTACTTTACTCTGAGATAAAGACCCTCACTCACAGCCTCCCAGAATGTGGGATTTATAAACAGCGACTGTGTAACTGAGGCTGAATCTGTGCTGTTGTTTGAAAATATATTTTCCTCATATTTGATGTGTTGTAAAGAAAGAAAGGGGGAGAGAGAAGGAGAGAGAGACAGAGAGAAAGAGACAGAGAGGGAGAGAAAGAAAGAGAGAAAGGGAGAGAGAGAGAGAGAGAGAGAGAGAAAGGGAGAGAGAGACAGAGACGGGGAGAGTGAGGGAAAGCAGGAAAGGGTAGCAAGAGGTCAGGGTTGTGGGGGGTGCAGTGAGGGGGTGGGGGAAGAGACACAGGATCTGGGGGTCTCTCGTGTGGAGGGAGAGAGAGGGAGACGTGTGGTTCCCTCATTTCCCACTCACTTTACCCCAATCCTCATTTAAAAATCACTTTGTATCTGGCCCTGTTCAGGCTGTGTGTGGGATCTTGTTGTGCCCTCATGCTCTCTGTCCCCCCTCCTCCCCTCCCCCCCTCCCCATATTCCCCGCACCGTGACAGCGCCCCACATTTTAAACATAAAAAGATGGAGGGGAAGGAGGGTGGGGTAGAGAGAGGAACAGAGAAGGGGTGGGGAGTGGAGGGGGCTCAGTGGAGGGGGCGGTAGGGGGATAGAGACAGAGGCTCTGGGGGTGGGGGGTGTCCTCCTGCAGTGTGGGACTCCCTGTGGGATCCTGATTGCAGCATTCCCAGTCTCAGAGAGGGAAAGTGAAAGACAGGGAGGGAGGGAGGGAGAAAGAGAGAGAGAGGGAAAGAGAAAGGGGGAAAGACAGAGAGAGAGAGAGACAGAAAGAGAAAGGGGGAAAGACAGAGAGAGAGAGAGAGAGACAGAAAGAGAAAGAGGGGGAAAGACAGACAGAGAGAGAGAGAGAGAGAGACAGGCAGGGAGAAAAAGAGAAACAGTGTGAGGGAGAGAGAGAGAAAGACAGAGAAAGATGGAGGGAGTGGGAGAGAGAGAGAGAGAAAGATGGACGGAGAGAGAGAGAAAGGCAGACAGAGAGTGAGAAAGAAAGATGGAGGGAGTGGGAGAGTAAGGGGGAAAACAGGAATAAAAAGCAAGAGGTGAGGTTTGTGGGGGTGCAGTGAGGGGGTGGGGGAAGAGACACAGGATCACAGTGACCCGAGCCGGGAATTGAACCCGGGTCCCTGGAGCTGTGAGGCAGCAGCGCCAACCACTGTGCCCCCGTGTGGCCCTACACATTATGATTCAATTCTGAGGGTCCCGGGGCGAGGGGGGGGGGGTGGATTTCACAGCCTCAGCCCCTCTCTGCCTCACTCTCCCTCTGTATAAACATTTCCCAAATTAAAACACACTCAACACAGCGAACTGCACCTTCTGGGATCTTCCAGAGCACCACAGAGACTTTGTTTTAAAAAGGGTTTGGCTTTGTTTTAAGAGCGAGTTCAACCCTTTCTGAAAATTTGGGATGAGACACACACACACAGACAGACACACACACAGGTACACACACACACACAGGGTAGTGAGTGGGGAAGGGGGCTCACAGCAGGCGAGAGTGTTGGGGGTGTGTTGGGGAGGACTGTGTCCCATCTGATTCAGGTTCACATTGTTGCTGCTGCTGTTGTTGTGGGATCTTGCTGTGCACACACTGGGCCTGTGGCCTTTGCTTGCACTGCAACAGCGACCACAATTTATTAAACAAAATCTCGCTCACGGACCGCAAAGTGGGTTCGAAGGAAAGAAAGTGGAAACGGGGTCGGGTAACTTCAAGCACTTCAATTACCGAGGCATCGTAGGCTGTGCAGCAAGCGCTGGGGAATGGGGGGAGGATAGATTGGGATTTGATGGCCAGCATAGACCTGGTGGGCCGAAGGGCCTGTTTCTGTGCTGTGTGACTCCAGATTCTCCTCCCTCTTTTCCCAGGAATTTCTATTTGGATGGGGGGGGCGTTCATAATTTCCCTGTCTCTGTCTCTCCAGCGTTCTTACCAATCCCAGCACCCCTCCCCTCTCTCTCTCCCCAGACATTCCTGTCTATATTTCATCTTTCAATAAAATGTGATGGAAAACACCAATGTGAATTTTTTGGATTTATTTTCAGGGAGGGAAAGACAGAGAGAGAGAAAGAGAGAGACAGGGAGGGAGGGAAAGACAGACAGAGACAGAGAAAGACAGGGAGTGGGGGAAGGAGAGACAGACAGAGAGAGAGAGAAAAGCAGCCGAATAAAACCTGCAGCAGCCGCTTTATTCCATCGGATTGGGGATGTGATTGTGGGTTTTCCTGCTATCTCTCTCTCTCTCCCATCTTTCTCCTTTGATTGTGAGTTATCAGGGAGGGAGAGAGAGAAAGGGAGGGTAACAGAGGGAGATCAAAGGCAGAAGGGCAGGGAGAGGAGACACACTGGAGGGGGGGTGGGTTAGGGGGGGGGGGGGTCCTCTGCTCTGCACTCACAGCCCAGCTCCCCAGTCTCTGGGGAAAAGACCGTCACTCACACCCTCCCAGAAGGTGGGATTTGTAACCAGCGGCTGTGTGACTGAGGCTGAATCTGGGCTGTTGTGTTTGAATAGATTTTTTCCCAATATAAAGATATTGGAATGTGGCTGCTGCCACATTGCAGTGAGAGAGAGATGTGGCTTTGCAGGAGCTTCCCTCCCCATTTCCCCATGGAAATCACTGAGAAATAGCAAACGTGGCTCACAACACGTCATTATTTGAAACGGTCAGACAGAAACTTATCAGAGAGAACATTTTAATCCCCATTCATCCCCAGACGGAGAAACAGAGCAGAGATCAGGACAGATTATCCAGAGTAAGAGAGACCGGGGCAAAGATGGGGTATTGGATATATATATAGATCTGGGGGGAAAGCAAAAGAGACACAGAGGGGGCTGGACAGGTTCAGAGATAGAGGCAGAGAAAGAGAGAAACAGCGAGAGACAGAGGGAATGGGAGAAGGGTGTGACTCTGCTCGAAGTGGAAGGTTCCCTGTTCATATCGAATGTACAAACAGCACCAATGCTGGAGTGACTTATTATTTTCATTTGCGGTGGGGGAGAGATGGAGGGGAGAGAGAGGGAGACGTGTGGTTCCCTCATTTCCCACTCACTTCACCCCAATCCTCACTTCAAAATCACTTTGTATCTGGCCGTGTTCAAGCTGTGTGTGTGTGGGATCTTGCTGTGCACTCATGCTCCGTCCCCCTGCCCCATATTCCTCACACTATGACAGAGCCCCATGCTTTAAACATAAAAAGATGGAGGGGAAGGAGGGTGGGGTAGAGAGAGAGAAACAGGGTGAACAGAGAAGGGGTGGGGAGTGTTGGGTGCTCAGTGGAGGGGGGTAGGGGGATAGAGACAGAGGCTCTGGGGGGGGGGGAGGTGTCCTCCTGCAGTGTGGGACTCCCTGTGGGATCCTGATTGCAGCATTCCCAGTCTCTCTCCCTCTCACTGTGAAGCACTCAGGAGGGAGAGGGAGCTGAAATTCAAATTCCTGAGCCTGGGGGAAAGGCTTGTTCTCAATCCCAGAGTCCTGCTTCTGTTTTTAGACAGGGCGCTGGGATTTGTGGGTGTGGATTGAGAAGATTGTTCTGTTTAACTGGGGGGTGGGAGAGAGGGGGGTTTGTTCTTTCCACCTGAGGAATAATGCAGCCTCTGTGACTAGGCCGCACTTCACGGCCTAAATCTCAGCAGCACTTTTGCATTCGCTTAATTCCCCAACAGGGTTTAAGTGGCTGAATTCAATGGTTCAATAAAATGTGAAGCAGCCGCTTCAGGGTGGGATTGTGGATTTTCCTGCCCCCCCGCCCCCCTCTCATTTCCCTTTTGATTGTGAGTTTTATTTTAAACGGTCAGACAGAAACTTAGAGAGAGCATTTCAATCCAGATTCACCTCGAGAGAGAGAAACAGAGCAGAGATCAGGACAGGTTATCCAGAGACGGGGTATTGGACAGATATAGATCTGGGGGAAGTGTGTAGGAGACGGAGAGGGAGAAACAGAGGGGGGGGGGGGGGCGGAGAGAGGTGACTGACAGAAGTGGGAACTTCATTGGGGCCTCCTGTGTTTATTCACTGGCCTGTCTCTGGAGTAAAGCCCCCAGAATGCTTTGATGTGTTTAATAAATTCAATATCGGGACAGTCAGGAGGCAGTTGGAAGTTCATTGCATTTGAAACGTGTTCCCATTTTGTCAGGGTTTAATAATGAGGAGGTGAAAATGAATGTTTCCCCCACCGCCCCCAGTGAGATTGTGAATTTCAGCAAGTCCTGGGATCTTGCTGTGCCTTTTATTGTTTATAATCAGCTTTTGTTTTGTGTTTAATCAAATTTCACTTTGTTCTCTCTTTCTCTCTTCCAAGGAGAATTCCTTTGGAAACTTTGGCGATGCAGAGAGCGAATAGTTTTGCCGTGAGGAATCCTCGGACAAGAGCTATAACCAGAGAGAAAAATATTAATAAAAGTCCCCGTGTCTTTGTCGTTCATTTTTATTCACAGATAGACTGGTGGGGCTTTTACACGGAGGGTTAGTGGTCTGTGTGTCAGGGGGAGGGGGCATTCCCAGTGATCCCTGCTCCAATGTAATCCCACAGATTTCAATCCCTCTCCCTGAAGCTCTGTCTGTGCAACTCCCCCATCCTCAGAACTGTTTCTCCACATCTTTCCAATCCCGGTCTCTCCCCATCCTTTATACCTCAGCCTCTCACAATGGCAGCATCTTTCCCTTTTTCTCTCCTTCTCTCTATCTTTCACTCTCTCTCTGAAACTTTGTCACTCTGTCTTGCCAAAGCCCCACTTTCTATTTATCTCGACATCTCACTTTGTATCTCAGCCTCTCCGTCTCTCTCTCTCTCTGTGGATCATTTTATCTCAATCACAGCAGCCTCCTCTCCGTCTCTCTCTCTCTATCTCTGCTCCCCCCTCTGTCTATCTCTGCTCCCTCTCTGTGACTCATTCTGTCTGAAGTACAGCAGCATTCTCTCTCACTCCCCATCTCTATATCTTTTCACAATAACTTCATTGCAGTGTTAATGTAAGCCTACTTGTGATTAACAAATAAAATTTTAACATTAACTCTGCTTTTATTTGTCTCTTATCTCTCTCTCTATCGCTTCCCTCTCTCTATCTGCTTCCCCCTCTCTCTGATCTCTGCTTCCTTCTCTGTGAATCAGTCTGAATTACAGTCGCATCCTCCCCATCTCCATCTCTCTGATCTCTGCTTCCCCCTCTCTGTGAATCATTCTGTCTGAATTACAGCAGCATTCTCTCTATCTCCATATCTCTACTTCTCTGTCTCTTATATCTCTCTCTCTCTCTCTGCTCTCTCGTGGGGGACGGGCCAGATCACGGGTTTGCTGTTCACAAGCAGCAAGGGCCCAGGAACGCAGAGGGAGGGAATCGGGGGCAATTCAGAGGGATTCAGCACTGCTGAAAGGGCTGACCAGAGTCAGGGGTTATCAGAGAAAGAGGGCAATGGAGGAGGGGGGAGGGGGAATCAGACAGGGGGTCTGTTGTACAGGATGGGGGTGGGGGATGTTATAACACAGGCTGCTCAGTGTCAAGGGAATTAGTCATTTGAACGTTAATGTTTAAAATGGGCAGAGTTTCCACATCCAACTCCACCAGGAGCTGTTTACAGGGGGGTGGTGGACGGGGATGGACACGCGGAGGGGGGGGGGTACTAATTAGAAAGGGGGGGATCTGTCAGTCCAGAGGCTGTTCACAGGGAGGGAGTGGGAATTTGCCAGGTTGAGAGGGGCGGGGGGGGAAAGAGGGGAACTTAGAGGGATACGGGGCTCAGAGGGAAGGATCGGGAGATTTAGAGGGATTGTGAGGAGGGACGACAGATTTGGCTGGAGTGGGGGGGGGATTGAGGGGGATTAAAGGGGGAGAGTGGAGAGGGATGTAGGGGTAGACTCAGGGATTGTGGTCGGGAATTAGAGGGATTCAGGGGGATTTAAGGGTCTCATGGGGACTTTGGGATTTAGCGGGGCTGAGAGGGAGGGAATCGGGGGGAATTGGGAAGAGGGGGCTCAGAGGGGAATTTCTGGGGTTCTGAGGGATACAGGAGGGATTGGGGGGTTTACGGGGATTAAAAGACATGGTTTGGTGCTCAGACAGATTGAAGGGGTGGGATTGGAGAGGGAGCAGGATTCGGGGGCAGAGGAATGTGGCGAGGGTGGGTGCGATCTCGGGAGACATTCAGGGGGGATTCCAGAGGAATCTCAGGGGCTTAGAATCTGGGGAGGGTCTGGATGGGGTAGGGAGTCAGAGGGAGATGGCGGGGGGGCGAGTCGGGGTGGAGGGAAAGGGATTGAGGGCGGGGTGGATTTATAGGGATTTGGGAGGGGGGAAATTCAGAGAGGGATTTAGGGTGGGGCCTTGCATCAGGGTTAGAATTGGGGGGGGTGTCGAGCGATTCGGAGCGGGGGGGTGACTCAGAGGGATTCAGGGGTGGGGAGGACTGAGGAAGGATTGGGTGGCTTGATTTTGGCAGGGGGGGCAAAGGGAGCCTTTGGGGGGGGGCTGAGGATTTGGGGCAGGAACTTGGAGGATTCAGGGGGCTGAGAGTCAGATTGGCAGTGGGTGTCAGAGAGATTGAGCGGGGGGAGGGGGTGCATACAGAGTCGGATTGAAGCAGATCGGGCAGAGGGACAGGGAATCAGGTGGGGGAAAGGGGAGTTTTGGGGGGGAATTAGTGGAGATTGAGGGCAGCGGGTTGAGAAGGATTGGGAGTGGCTCAGAGGGCTTTGGCGGTGAGTTCCTGAGAGAGAGTGAGTGGGGGGGTGATTAGAGTGGGATTCGGGGGCGGGGCAATTCGGGGGCGGGGCAATTCGGGGGCGGGGCAATTCGGGGGCGGGCAATTCGGGGGCGGGGCAATTCGGGGGCGGGCAATCGGGGGCGGGCAATCGGGGGCGGGCAATCGGGGGGGCGGGCAATCGGGGGGGCGGGCAATCGGGGGGGCGGGCAATCGGGGGTGGGCAATCGGGGGGCGGGCAATCGGGGGGCGGGCAATCGGGGGGGCGGGCAATCGGGGGGGCGGGCAATCGGGGGGGCGGGCAATCGGGGGGGGCAATCGGGGGGGGGGCAATGCCGGGGGGGGGGGCAATGCCGGGGGGGGGGCAATGCCGGGGGGGGGGCAATGCCGGGGGGGGGGCAAAACCCAGGGGGGGGGGCAAAACCCAGGGGGGGGGGCAAAACCCAGGGGGGGGGCAAAACCCAGGGGGGGGGGCAAAACCCAGGGGGGGGGCAAAACCCAGGGGGGGGGGCAAAACCCAGGGGGGGGGGGCAAAACCCAGGGGGGGGGGCAAAACCCAGGGGGGGGGGGCAAAACCCAGGGGGGGGGGGCAAAACCCAGGGGGGGGGGCAAAACCCAGGGGGGGGGGCAAAACCCAGGGGGGGGGCAAAACCCAGGGGGGGGGGCAAAACCCAGGGGGGGGGGCAAAACCCAGGGGGGGGGGCAAAACCCAGGGGGGGGGGGCAAAACCCAGGGGGGGGGCAAAACCCAGGGGGGGGCAAAACCAAGGGGGGGGGGGAAAACCCAGGGGGGGGGAGATTGAGACAGAGAGAAAGACAGACAGAGAGAGAGAGACAGAGAGAGAGAGACAGAGACAGAGAGACAGAGACAGAGACAGAGAGACAGAGACAGAGAGAGAGAGACAGAGACAGAGAGACAGAGACAGAGAGACAGAGACAGAGAGACAGAGACAGAGAGAGAGAGACAGAGAGAGAGACAGAGAGAGAGACAGAGAGAGAGACAGAGAGAGAGACAGAGAGAGAGAGAGACAGAGAGAGAGAGAGAGAGACAGAGAGAGAGACAGACAGAGAGAGAGAGACAGAGAGAGAGAGAGACAGAGAGAAAGGGAGAGAAAGGGAGAGAGAGAGAAAGACAGAGAGAGAAAGATTGAGATAGAGAGACAGAGAGAAACAGAGAGAGAGAAAGACACAGAGAGAGAGATTGAGAGAAAGATTTAGAGAGAGAAAGATTTAGAGAGAGAAAGATTGAGATAGAAAGACAGAGAGATTGAGAGAGAGAAAGATTGAGAGAGAGAAAGATGGAGAGGGAGATTGAGAGGAGGCTGCAAACAGAGAGAAAAGCAGGGCTGAGGCGGGAAAGGTGCAGACAGAAAGTGAAGAGGTTCATACTCACCATCGCACATGTTTTCCCTCGGTGATCTCTCCAACTCCTTCCATCCCCTCTCCCATGGTGGGGAGAGAGATCCAGGAACAGGGGCTTTGTGCTGGGAAAAGGCGGGTTACAATATCAGAGCTGGAACTCCATGCAAGCACACACTGACTCACTCACTCACAAAGACACAGCTTACCTGATACTTACCAACCCACGTGGAGAGAGAGACAGGACAATGCATCGCCAGCCTTTTTATAACCTCACTGAGTCCCACACCTCCCCAATCAATCCTCATCCAACCACAGCTCCTACACCTCACCTGAACACACCTCCCCCTACCTGGCCCAGTCCAACACCAACCTGTCTCTGAGTGTGTGGGGGTGTGTGTGTGTGTGTGGGGGTTAGTGAGCACCAGGCAAATGGTTCATCCCATGGCTCTCCCTCCCCCCCCACTCCCAGCTTCACATCACCAGCACTGGGAGCTGAGAGAAGATGGATTTAAATGAACCAGCAGCCCTGCACTGCCAGGGAGAGAGAGAGAGGCCAGGTCTGAATGTGGATTGTACAACTTGTTCATCCAGGACTCCATCCGCTACAGGTTTGCACCCTTTGCTGATTCTTGCAAAGTTCACTTTTCCTTAAGTTGCCTGAACTGAAACAATATCTTGCAAAGTTCTTTGTTGCTGCGTTTACAAATCCCACTTCTGATTTACAATGCTGTGTGTCCGGGTGTGTGAGTGTGTGTGTGTGCCCTGTGCTTCATGGTGAATGATTCACCACTGATCAGAGCTGCAAAATAAAGCGTTTAGCCTTTTTTAACAGAAGCACTGGCTGGGGGAGGGGAGGGAGAGAATGAGAGTGAAGTTTCTGTCTGATAAATGCTGTAAATGTGTCTTTAACCAGCAGCTCTGCAGAGAGACAGATGCAGGATTTTAAACTCTCTGGGAGCTGCAGGCAGGGACTCACACACACAGATAGACATCAGCTCCTGTTTCACACCAACAACCAGGCTGGAGTCGATGCAGCTAATTTCCATCCAGAAATGTACTTGATCCATGAAGTCAGTGAGGGTTACATTCCCATGACTTCCCATTCAGTCCAATCCAGTTCAGTTTGTTGGAATGCAGTGTGGGAGCCTCTGAGGGAGTTTGGCTCTGGGGGGGGGGGGGGTTCACTTTTCTCTCATTCAATCTCTCCTGTCTTCCACCCTCTCACAGACCTTCCTTTCGTCCTTGTCCCACCCGCCGCTTTCTCCAAACCTGTTACATTTCTAACTTTCCCCAGTTCACAGGAAAGGTCACAGAGCTGAAATGTTAACTCTGTTTCTCTCTCTCTCTGCACAGATGCTGCCGAACCTGCTGAGTTTAATCCCAGCATTTCCCTGTTTTCTAAGATTTCACAGAATAGTGTTGGTGCAGGAGGAGGCCATTTGGCCCATCGTGTCTGCACCAGCTCTCCAATGTGCTGTTAAATCAGAGATTGGTGTAAAACTGGGATCTGTTCCTGACTGAGAGCGAAACGGCAGCTTTACATTTCCAGACTGAAAATAACTGGCCAATATTTTGTGCAGATTGTTCCCAGTTCCTTGCTTGTGGTCTATCCCTAACTGCCCTTGAACTGAGCGGCTTGCTTGCTGGGCCATTCCAGAGTCAACCACATCGTGTGGACCTGGATTCACATGAAAGACTTACAGGGACTACCAGACCTGCTGAGATTTTCCAGCATCCTCTGGTCTTATTCTGGAGTCGGATAAATTCCTTCTCTAAAGGGCATCGGTGAACCAAATGGGTTTTAACGGCAATGGTTTCATGGCCATCACCAGGCCTTTAATGACAGATTTTTATTGAATTGAGATTTCACTATTTGCTGTGGTGTGATTGGAAGCTGGCTGCCCAGTGCATTACCCTCGGACTCTGGGCTCCCAGTCCAGTGACAATACCACCACACCATCAGATTGAGAGCATTTGTGTGATAGTCCCCAGTCTACCACTTTCAGGCCGGTCTCAATATGTTTAAAATAAACCGTTTTAAAATAAATCAATTCAAGTCTAATTAAATACCAGTTGGAGGAATTCACAGTTGCCTGGGGCAGTTTTCTAACACATTACCATCTTTCTATATATAAGGAATCAAGTATTGTACACAATACTCCAGAGGTGGTCTCTCCAATGCCTTGCACACTGGAAACATACTGGAATTTAGAAGAATGAGAGATCAAATTGACAAGATGATAAAAGGTGTGGATAAAGTAGACGTGGAGCGGATGCTTCCTCTTGTGGGACATTCTCAGAGGCAGTTTAAACCTTTCAGGGGACTGTGGGGAAGTCTCCAGACTTGGGACAACACACACACAGAGTTGGGGGCTGGGGGTGGCGAGCGGGGGGGGAGGTGGGCAGTCAGGTATACTGGTATTCTGGGAGACTGATATTCCCAACAAGGGCCAGAGGTCACAGTGCTGAAACATATTAAACTGTTCAAACAGAGGTAGGCAGAAAGCCATGAGGCTTTAGAGCTCCCTGGAGATGCAAAGGTAACTCCCATTGCCAAAAAGTAGCCACATGTGAAGTGGAAACACCTTCCCTCAGCTTGTTACACAGGTAGTATTGAGGAGGTGGGGAGGCTGCAGAAAGATTTAGACAGTTTAGGAGAGTGGTCCAAGAAGTGGCTGATGAAATTCAACGTGGGCAAGTGCGAGGTCGTACACTTTGGAAAAAAGAATAGAGGCATGGACTATTTTCTAAACGGTGACAAAATTCATAATGCTAAAGTGCAAAGGGACTTGGGAGTCCTAGTCCAGGATTCTCTAAAGGTAAACTTGCAGGTTGAGTCCGTAATTAAGAAAGCAAATGTAATGTTGTCATTTATCTCAAGAGGCTTGGAATACAAAAGCAGGGATGTACTTCTGAGGCTTTATAAAGCACTGGTTAGGCCCCATTTGGAGTACTGTGAGCAATTTTGGGCCCCACACCTCAGGAAGGACATACTGGCACTGGAGCGGGTCCAGCGGAGATTCACACGGATGATCCCAGGAATGGTAGGCCTGACATACGATGAACGCCTGAGGATCGTGGGATTATATTCATTGGAGTTTAGGAGGTTGAGGGGAGATCTGATAGAAACTTACAAGATAATGAACGGCTTAGATAGGATGGACGTAGGGAAGTTGTTTCCATTAACAGGGGAGACTAGGACGCGGGGGCACAGCCTTAGAATAAAAGGGAGTCACTTTAGAACAGAGATGAGGAGAAATTTCTTCAGCCAGAGAGTGGTGGGTCTGTGGAATTCATTGCCACAGAGGGCTGTGGAGGCCGAGACGTTGAGTGTCTTCAAGACAGAAATTGATAAATTCTTGATTTCTCGAGGAATTAAGGGCTATGGGGAGAGAGCGGGTAAATGGAGTTGAAATCAACCATGATTGAATGGTGGAGTGGACTCGATGGGCCGAATGGCCTTACTTCCGCTCCTATGTCTTATGGTCTTATGGTCTTACACACTGACCTTTCCACAAACCCAACATGTTTACAAACACTCGCTGCAGTTTCTGCAAACTTTGTATCAAACTGCCTCCCATTCTGCTCAATACTGACCCCCTCTCAACCTGGCACTGAACTAGTGTCTGAATTGAGACAGAGACACATAGACAGAGTTTTTAAAGTTGAAGGTTTTAAAGTTTGATTATTAGTGTCACAAGTAAGACTTACATTAACACTGCAATGAAGTTACTGAGAGAGACAGAGAGAGGCAGAGACACACAGAGACAGAGACATAGATAAAGAGACAGAAAGAGACAGAGAGATAAAGAGACAGAGAGGATGTTTAAAGTTTGTTTATTCCTGTTACAAGTAAGGCTCACATTAACGCTGCACTTACTGAGAGAGACAGAAAGAGAGAGTTTTTAAAGTTGAAAGATTTAAAGTTTATTTACTCGTGTCACAAGGCTTACATTAACACTGCAATGAAGTTAGTGAGAGAGACAGAGATAGAGGGAGCATCCAGAGTGGGTTCAGTAACACATTTATTGATCAGATATCTCTCTCTGTGACTCTTTAGCGATGAGATATTAAGCCAGGATGGTTTCACTGACCCTCTTCAGCAGGCAGATATTCCCAAATCCAGCCTCGGTCTCAGACACACACACACCACTCACACATTCCCTCTGCTCTGTCCAAGGGAATATTGTAATCCAGGAATTTCTATTTTATATTTACAGGGTGAGGGGGGGAGAAACTCAACTCAAAAATCCTGCAGTGTCTCCAAGCTGCTTTTAAATTTCAATTCAAACCCTGGGCCACATGTGAAGCTGCAGAGATTGGGAAACTTACCAAACCCAGTTTGTGTGTGTGAGTGTCTGCAGCTTTTGTGTCTTTGAACTTGCGAGGGTGCCAGAGGGAGAATGTCACTGTCTTCACCTCTCTCTGCCTCTCTGTATAAAAAAATCACCAAATTAAACCACACTCAATAATGCGACCATACACAATTAATTATCAAATATCTGTCTCTCTCGCTTTATCTCTGTCTCTTCCCGTCTCTCTCTCTCCCTGTTCTCTCTCTCCCTGTCTCTTCTCGAGCAGAAACAGATGGAGACAGAGAGGCAGGGAGAGAGAGGAAGAGGGAGGGATGGAAACAGCTGGAGTTGTGGGTTAGATGCAGGGGGAGAGACACAGGCTGTTAGAGGGAGGGGAGTTTCAGTGAGGGACAGGGTCTCCAGTTGAATTCTGAAGGTCCTGAGAGAGGGATTTCACTGTCTCAGCCCCTCTCTGGCTCCCTCACTCTGTATAAACAATTCCCAAATTAAAAAACGCTCAACACAGCTGACTGCACTTTGTGGGATCTTGCTGTGCACCACAGTGATTTTAGTTTTAAAAAGGGTTACTTTTAAGAGGGATTTCCAGCCTTTCTGGAGATTTGGGATAATGCAGACACACACACACACACAGGGTAGTGAGTGGGGAAGGGGGGTCACAGCAGTTGAGAGAGTGGGGGGGGGGGGGGGGTGGGGTTTGGGGGGAGGACTGTGTCCCATCTGATTCAGGTTCACATTGCTGCTGCTGCTGTGGGATCTTGCTGTGCACACACTGGGCCTGTGGCCTTTGCCCGCACTGCAACAGCGACCACACTTTATTAAACAAAATCTGGCTCAGGGACCGCAAAGTGGGTTCAAGGAAAAAGCTTGAAAAGGGGTCGGGTAAATTCAAGCACTTTAATCGCCGAGGCATCGTAGGCTCTGGAGAAAGTGCTGGGGAATGGGAGGAGGATAGATTGGGATTTGATGGCCAGCATCGAGCTGGTGGGCCGAAGGGCCTGTTTCTGGGGGGGGTATAGAATTTCCCTGTCTCTGTCTCTCCAGCGTTCTTACCAATCCCAGCACCCCTCCCCTCTCTCTCTCCCCAGACATTCCTGTCTATATTTCATCTTTCAATAAAAGGTTAAAGAAAACAATGTGAATTGTTGTCAATTTAATTTGGGAAGAGAGAGAGAGGAGTGGATCCCATTTCCCCCACACTCTCCTGCAGTCCTCACCCACAGCATTTATTTAATCCGGCCCTCACCAGGTTGTGTGTGTGTGGGATCTTGCTGTGCACACAGGTGGGTCTGGCTCCCTATTCCTCGCACTGTGACCCATGAGCAGAACTTTAAACAGGAAAGATTGAGGAGAAGGAGAAGGGTTGGGGAGGCGGAGGAGGCAGAGAGAGAGATAGAGAAATGGAGGGAGAGCTAAACAGAGAGGGTGTGGGGGGGGGGCTGTGTGAGAGGGTCTCAGGAGGGGCAGGGGGAAAGAGACACAGAGTCTGGGGGTGTCCTCCTCCATCGTGGGACTGGCAGTGGGATCTTGCTGTGCAGAATTACCTTCATTGTAATTTGAATCATTCATTCATTGACTAAGGGAGGGTGGATGTGTGATTGTGGGATTGTAAATATTGTTACCACGCTGAGGTGATGTTTCCCTCTGCGCTATTTTGTAACCCCTAAAGGGATACACCTTGCCTCGTAATCTTAAGTAAGTGTGTGTGAGACAGGAGGAAGCTACTGGTTTTCGTCATTCAATCCCTACAGTGCAGAAGGAGGCCATTCGGCCCATCTAGTCTGTACCGACCACAATCCCAACCAGGCCCTATTCCCATGACCCTACACTTTTAACCTGCTAATCCCCCTGACTCTAGGGTCAATTTAACATGGCCAATCCACCCAACCCACACAGCTTTGGACTGTGGCAGCAATTGGTAAATTAAAGCAAGATCTGACACTCTCTCCATCAGGAACAACTAACAGGTCTTTAATTTAGACTGGGTGACAACCTTATTAAAACAATGAACAAACTGAATAAACTCCCCAATAGAATGCTGTTCCAATGACAAGACTCACTCAGGAATAATGAAATAAATCATTACAGAATAGAGTCACCCTCAAATAATATAATACCAGGCGTCTGTTGGAAGTGTGAACTTACTTCTGCTGCTTGGGTCTGGAATACTTTCTGAGTTGGTTTCTGCTTCTATTTAGATGGTGATGTGATGAAGCTGTATATATTACTGCAGGATTCAGTATCAGACTCTCCCTCCTTCAATCTAAAGAGGCAGCAAGGTCGCTCCCTCCCCGTTATTTCCCCCTGTCCCGGGTTTAAATACCCAGAATTTCCTCACAGTATTCCTGCAATTTGAGTGGCTTGAGGCTGTCACCAACGCCCCAATTTGAATGCAATTGGTTGTGTGTGTTTGAGAGCTTGTTTTAAAATCATTGACCCAATTCAAAGCCTGTTTTGCTCTGCTGGGACTCTGGCTGCTGCTTTGGACACAAATGTTGTAAAGTTGTCTTCTGCAGCCCTGCTTTCTGCAGTTTAAAATCCCCAGCACAAAGACACAGGCTTTCTAAAGACACAACGCTGGATGGTTCGGTTTGGTTTTCTCAGCATTTCTTTTCAATATTTACATTTGTCAAACACCACATCTTTAACCTTATATATGCAACTTCATAATCATATTAGAGAGAGACAGTGTGTGAGAGAGACAGAGAGGGGGAGAGAGAAAGAGGCAGAGTGGGGGGGAGAGAGAGAAAGGGAGAGAGCGAGAAAGGGAGAAAGAGACAGAGAGGGGGAGAGAAAGAGACAGAGAGGGGGAGAGAGAAAGAGGCAGAGAGGGAGAGAGAGGGGGAAAGACAGAGAGAGAGGGGGAAAGACAGAGAGAGAGAAAGAGAGGGGGAAAGACAGGGAGAGAAAGAGACAGGCAGGGAGAAAGAGAGAGAGAAACAGTGTGAGTGAGAGAGAGAGAGAGACAGAGAAAGATGGAGGGAGGGGGAGAGACAGAGAGAAAGACAGACAGGGAGGGGTGGAAAGAGAGAGAGAGAGAAAGACAGGGAGGGAGAGAAAGATGGAGGGAGCGGAAGAGAGAGAGAGAGAAAGATGGAGGGAGTGAGAGAGAGAGAGAGAGAGAAAGACAGAGAAAGATGGAGGGAGTGAGAGAGAGAGAGAGAGAACGACAGAGAAAGATGGAGGGAGGGAGAGAGAGAGAAAGACAGAGAAAGATGGAGGGAGGAGAGAGAGATGGACAGACAGAGAGAGAGAAAGACAGAGAAAGATGGAGGGAGGGAAAGAGGGGGAGAGTGAGGGGGAAAACAGGAAAAGACAGCAAGAGGTGAGGTTTGTGGGGGGTGCAGTGAGGGGGTGGGGGAAGAGACACAGGATCACAGTGACCCGAGCTGGGAATTGAACCCGGGTCCCTGGAGCATGTGAGGCGACCACACTTTATGAAACGAAATCTCGCTCACGGACCGCAAAGTGGGTTCAAGGAAAGAAAGTGGAAACGGGGTCGGGTAAATTCAAGCACTTCAATCACCGAGGCATCGTAGGCTGTGCAGCAAGCGCTGGGGAATGGGGGGAGTATAGATTGGGATTTGATGGCCAGCATCGAGCTGGTGGGCCGAATGGCCTGTTTCTGTGCTGTGTGACTCCAGATTCTCCTCCCTCTTTTCCCAGGAATTTCTATTTGGATGGGGGGTGGGTATAGAATTTCCCTGTCTCTGTCTCTCCAGCGTTCTTACCAATCCCAGCACCCCTCCCCTCTCTCTCTCCCCAGACATTCCTGTCTATATTTCACCTTTCAATAAAATGTGAAGGAAAACACCAATGTGAATTGTTGTTCATTTAATTTCAGGGAGGGAAAGACAGAGAGAGAGAGAAAGAGAGAGACAGGGAGGGAGAGAGAGAGGGAGACAGGGAGGGAGAGAGAGATGGACAGAGACAGAGAAAGACAGGGAGAGAGAAAGGGAGGGAAAGAGAGAAAGGGAGGGAGAGAGAGAAAGGGAGGGTAACAGAGGGAGATCAAAGGCAGAGGGGCAGGGAGAGGAGACACACTGGAGGGGGGCTGGGTTAGGGGGGGGGTCCTCTGCTCTGCACTCACAGCCCAGCTCCCCAGTCTCTGGGGAAAAGACCCTCACTCACACCCTCCCAGAAGGTGGGATTTGTAACCAGCGGCTGTGTGACTGAGGCTGAATCTGGGCTGTTGTGTTTGAATAGATTTTTTCCCAATATAAAATATTGGAATCTGGCTGCTGCCACATTGCAGTGAGAGAGAGATCTGGCTTTGCAGAAGGAGCTTCCCTCCCCATTTCCCCATGGAAATCACTGAGAAATAGCAAACGTGGCCCACAACACGTCATTATTTGAAACGGTCAGACAGAAACTTATCAGAGAGAGCATTTTAATCCCCATTCATCCCCAGACGGTGGAAACAGAGCAGAGATCAGGACAGATTATCCAGAGTAGGAGAGACCTGGGCAGAGATGGGGTATTGGATATATATATAGATCTGGGGGGAAAGCAAAAGAGACACAGAGGGGGCTGGACAGGTTCAGAGATAGAGGCAGAGAAACAGGCAGAGAGAAAGAAACAGTGAGAGACAGAGGGAATCGGAGAGAGAGGTGTGACTGTGCTCGAAGTTTGCATGCTGTAAACCTCTATGACTCGACCCTGCTGAGCCCTGTAAGAATTGTCCTAGTTTGAATGAGGTCACCTCTCATGCGTCTCAAGTGCATAAAGTAAAAGTCAATTTTCTTTCCTCAGAGGACAATCCCTCCATCCCAGGAATTGATGCAGTGAAATGTCATTGAAGTCCCTCTCGGACAAGAATGTCTTTCCTTCGGTAAGAGGATAAAACTGTCCACAACACTCCGTGTGTGGTTTCACCACTAATTCAGCCTCTCCCACATCCCCTTGAAGAGTCTACATCCTCCTCACAACTCACACTTCCACCTGCTTTCATGTCATCTGCAAACTCGGAAATATTACATTTGATCCCAAACGTCCAAATCAATGATATGGATTGTGAATAGCTGGGCTCCCGAGTACTGATCCTTGTGATAAGCCGCTGGTCACAGCCTGGCACCCTGAAAATGACCCATTTGTACCTAAGCTCTGTTTCCTGTCCGTTAACCATTTCTCAATTCATGCCAGTATTACCAGGGTAAATACGTTGCATCACGGGGATTGGGCCTGGGTGGGAATGTTGTTAGCGCAGGCTCGATGGGCTGTATGGCCTCCTTCTGCACTGTAGGGATTCTATGATTCTAATATGTACATACGTCAGTGAAGGTGGCAGGGCACTTTGAGAGAGCAGTAAATGAAGTATATGGTATCCCAGCTTTTATTAATGGAGGAATTGAGGACAAGAGTAAGGAGTTCATATTGAACTTGTATAAGACACTCCTTAAGCCTCATCTGGAGACTGCGCCCAGTTCTGGGCACCGTACTTGAGGAGGGATGTGAAGACATTGGAGAGAGTGCAGAGGAGATTCACAAGAATGATTCCAGGGAATAAGATCCGTAGCTACGACGGTAGATTGGAGAGGTTGGGACTGTTTTCCTTGGAGAAAAGAAGGCTGAGGTGAGACTTGAGAGAGAGATTCAAGATCCTAAGGGGTTTCCACAGGTTAAAGAGTGAGAAACTCTTCCCTCTCAAGAGATGGTCAGGAACTAGAGGGCACAGATTCTAAATGATGGGGAAATGGATCAGAAGTGAAGTGAGAAAAAGCACTTCATCAAGAGTGTGTTTAGAATCTGGAACAATCTTCCTGAAAGCCTGTTCCAATATTCAATAAGATCCTGGCTGATCTGTGATCTAACTCTCTGTCTCTTAACCCCTTGGAAAAGGAAAATCTATCAACCCCAGGTTTAAAATAATAACAAGTGACTGAGCATCAATAGCCATTTGCAGAAGATTGTTTCAAACTAACTCCACACCACATCTGGCAATGTTTCCATTTCTACAATTCTAATATTCTAAACTGAGGCTAACATTCAAATATTCCCAAATCCTGGAGTTCCCAGCCAGCAGAAAAACTTGTTCTTTATCAGCCTCTCCCTTTCCCTCATTATTTTCAATGTTTGATTAAATCAGCCCCCAACTTAAATTCCAGCGGTTAAGAATAATGTTTAATCTGCACTGTTCATCAAATGTTCACAACACAAATACTGGAATGGGCTAAATACAGAGTAAAATTCCCTCTGCTCTGTCCAAGGAATGTTTCATCACAGATTTTTATTTTGAAGTTTAGGGAAAACAGGAATCAAATTGCTCAGCATCCCAGTGTGGCCTCCTGTTTATTTCAATCAGCCCTTCACATTCAAACATGGAGTTGAAGCTTCGAATACTGTCTGTGGCAGCGTTTGTGGATTCAGTTGTTCTCCTGCTTTTTCACTTGTCTGAAGGATTTGAATTATAGACATTGTTTAATCATTCCTTTCTCTCAGCACATGGAACTTGTGAATCTTCAAGGCAGACAATCTCATGTAATTAACAATAAACTGCATCTTTATTCATCCGTCCATTTCCTATCTCTGAATGGATCACACACATTTCCAGAATGCAGGAAGCTCTCAATGGAAACTGCTTCCAATTATTCCCCAATACAATTGTTCACACTTTACTGTAAACTACATTCCACTGACATTCCCAAAGCAGCCACAGAAAAGTGACTGGTTATTTTAAACACTGAACCTGAACTATTTGAGCTGATGATTCACTCACATTGTACAGAAATGTTGAGTCTGTTTTGATGAGAGTGATCAGATTAACATTGTAACATGAAGACAGCCTCCGTACTGAGATTAACCACATTTACAACAATTCTGCAATATCAGATCCATTGCTGTGTGTATTGTGTGAATTCAGCTGTGAAATATCTGGACATTTGGAGCTTCCACTGTTTCTGTCATTTCATCATTTATTAAAGTACGTTGTTCTATCCCTTTTAAATCTAAGTTGTGTCAAATTACATTTCCCTGCACTGAAACCTCTCCACAAGTATGTCCATGTACAAAATATGAATAACTCTTTGCAATGTGATGTTTGCAGCTACGCTGCTTACAATGCTGTCTGATGTTTTGTGTCATTGGCAAACCAGGATGTGCAGCATCTGGGACTTGTATCAGTAATCTCTGCCCTAAACCTCTCTCAGTTATTACAATCTGGGACTTGTATCAGTAATCTCTGCCCTAAGCCACTCTCAGTTATTACAATCTGGGACTTGTATCAGTAATCTCTGCCCTAAATCTCTCTCAGTTATTACAATCTGGGACTTGTATCAGTAATCACTGCCCCAAACCTCTCTCAGTTATTACAATCTGGGCCTTGTATCAGTAATCTCTGCCCTAAATCTCTCTCAGTTATTACAATCTGGGACTTGTATCAGTAATCTCTGCCCTAAACCTCTCTCAGTTATTAAAATCTGGGACTTGTATCAGTAATCTCTGCCCGAAACATCTCTCAGTTATTACAATCTGGGACTTGTATCAGTAATCTCTGCCCGAAACCTCTCTCAGTTATTACAATTTGGGACTTGTATCAGTAATCTCTGCCCTAAACCTCTCTCAGTTATTACAATCTGGGCCTTGTATCAGTAATCTCTGCCCGAAACCTCTCTCAGTTATTTCAATCTGGGACTTGTATCAGTAATCTCTGCCCTAAACCTCTCTCAGTTATTACAATATGGGACTTGTATCAGTAATCTCTGCCCTAAACCTCTCTCAGTTATTACAATCTGGGCCTTGTATCAGTAATCTCTGCCCTAAACCTCTCTCAGTTATTACAATCTGGGCCTTGTATCAGTAATCTCTGCCCTAAACCTCTCTCAGTTATTACAATCTGGGCCTTGTATCAGTCATCTCTGCCCTAAACCTCTCTCAGTTATTACAATCTGGGACTTGTATCAGTAAGCTCTGCCCTAAACCTCTCTCAGTTATTACAATATGGGACTTGTATCAGTAATCTCTGCCCTAAACCTCTCTCAATTATTACAATATGGGTCTTGTATCAGTAATCTCTGCCCTAAACCTTTCTCAATTATTACAATCTGGGCCTGGTATCAGTAAACTCTGCCCTAAACAAAGAACAAAAGAACAAAGAACAAAGAACAATACAGCACAGGAACAGGCCATTCGGCCCTCCAAGCCCGCGCCGCTCCCCGGTCCAGGATTGAATCCTGAATCCAGGATCCCCGCCCAATTTTCCAGCCTATCGACATACCAATATCCTATCCACCGAGCTGTCCCTCACAGCTACGATGCTTTGTTCATCACAACCTATTAACTCACCCCCACCCCCCCATTCCAGACCATGTGATCTCCAGGGAGAGGCGAAAACCCAGAGTGAAAACCCCAGGGCCAATATGGGGAAAAAAAATCTGGGAAATACCTCTCCGACCCCCTGAGGCGATCGAAACGAGTCCAGGAGATCACAATGGCCCTGATCAGAAAATGCTTCCCAACCCTAGTCATTTCCACTTCCACGAACACCATATGAATTCCCTGCCCCCGAGACAGGTTCCCAACTATCCGCAGTCTCGCACTGTACTGGCACCAGCAAGATGATCATAGAATGAAGCCTTGAAACGAGAAACAAGGAACAATTAGCCCGCGCCGCTCCCTGGTCCAAACTAGACCACTCTTTTGTATCCCTCCAATCCCACTCCGTTCATATAGCTGTCTAGATAAGTCTTAAACGTTCCCAGTGTGTCCGCCTCCACCACCTTGCCCGGCAACACATTCCAGGCCCCCACGACCCTCTGTGTGAAATATGTCCTTCTGATATCTGTGTTAAACCTCCCCCCCTTCACCTTGAACCTATGACCCCTCGTGAACGTCACCACCGACCCGGGGAAAAGCTTCCCACCGTTCACCCTATCTATGCCTTTCATAATTTTATACACCTCTATTAAGTCTCCCCTCATCCTCCGTCTTTCCAAGGAGAACAACCCCAGTTTCCCCAATCTCTCCTCATAACCAAGCCCCTCCATACCAGGTAACATCCTGGTAAACCTCCTCTGTACTCTCTCCAAAGCCTCCACGTCCTTCTGGTAGTGTGGCGACCAGAACTGGACGCAGTATTCCAAATGCGGCCGAACCAACGTTCGATACATCTGCAACATCAGACCCCAACTTATGCCCCGTCCTATAAAGGCAAGCATGCCATATGCCTTCTTCACCACCTTCTCCACCTGCGACGTCACCTTCAAAAATCTGTGGACTTGCACACCCAGGTCCCTCTGCGTCTCTACACCCTTTATGGTTCTTCCATTAATCTTGTAGCTCCTCCCTACATTATTCCCACTAAAATGCATCACTTCGCATTGATCAGGATTGAACTCCATCTGCCATTTCCTTGCCCAAATTTCCAGCCTATCTATATCCTTCTGTAGCCTCTGACAATGTTCCTCACTATCTGCAAGTCCTGCCAGTTTTGTGTCGTCCGCAAACTTACTGATCACCCCAGTTACTCCTTCTTCCAGATCATTTATATAAATCACAAACAGCAGAGGTCCCAATACAGAGGCCTGCGGTACACCACTAGTCACAGGCCTCCAGCCGGAAAAAGACCCTTCCACTACCACCCTCTGTCTTCTATGACCAAGCCAGTTCTCCACCCATCCAGCCACCTCCCCCTTTATCCCATGGGATCCAACCTTTTTCACTAGCCTACCATGAGGGACTTTGTCAAACGCTTTACTAAAGTCCATATAGACAACATCCACGGCCCTTCCTTCGTCAACCATTTTGGTCACTTCTTCAAAAAACACCACCAGGTTAGTGAGGCATGACCTCCCTCTCACAAAACCATGTTGACTATCGTTAATGAGTTTATTCCTTTCTAAATGCGCATACATCCTATCTCTAAGAATCTTCTCCAACAACTTCCCCACCACGGACGTCAAGCTCACCGACCTATAATTACCCGGGTTATCCTTCCTACCCTTCTTAAATAACGGGACCACATTGGCTATCCTCCAATCCTCTGGGACCTCACCTGTGTCCAGTGACGAGACAAAGATTTGCGTCAGAGGCCCAACGATTTCACCTCTCCTCTCCCTGAGCAGCCTTGGATAGATTCCATCAGGCCCTGGGGATTTGTCAGTCTTTATATTCTCTAACAAACCGAACACTTCCTCCTTTGTAATGGAGATTTTCTCCAACGGTTCAACACTCCCCTCAGAGACACTCCCAGTCAACACATCCCTCTCCTTTGTGAATATCGACGCAAAGTATTCATTTAGGATCTCTCCTACTTCTTTGGGCTCCAAGCATAAGTCCCCACTTTTGTCCCTGAGAGGTCCGATTTTTTCCCTAACAACCCTTTTGTTCCGAACATATGAATAAAATGCCTTGGCATTCTCCTTAATCCTGTCTGCCAAGAACATTTCGTGACGCCTTTTTGCTCTTCTAATTCCCCGTTTGAGTACTTTCCTACTTTCATTGTACTCCTCCAGAGCTCCCTCCGTTTTTAGCTGCTTGGACCTAACATACGCCTCTCTTTTCCTTTTGACCAGTCCCTCAATTTCCCTGGCTATCCACGGTTCTCTAATCCTACCCTTCCTATCCTTCTTTTTTACAGGCACATGCTTGTCCTGTAGCCCTAACAACCGTTCCTTAAAAGACTCCCACATACCAGATGTGGATTTACCCTCAAACAGCCTCTCCCAATCAAGAGCTGCCAATTTCTGCCTGATCCCAATAAAGTTAGCCTTCCCCCAATCCAACAGCTTACGCTTGGGACACCACTCAACCTTTTCCATCACTATCCTAAAGCTAACAGAATTGTGGTCACTATTTGCCACATGTTCCCCAACCAAAACTTTGAAGACCTGACCGGGCTCATTCCCCAGTACCAGGTCCAGTATAGCCCCCTCTCTAGTCGGGCTGTCCACTTATTGTTCCAACGAACCCTCCTGTACACATTTTACAAATTCCTCCCCATCCAGAGTCCCTGCCCTCAGCGATTTCCAGTCTATACCAGGGAAATTGAAGTCTCCCACTACAACAACCCTATATTTCCTGCACCTATCCAGTATCTCCTGACATATCCATTCTTCCACTTCCCTTGGGCTGTTGGGGGGCCTGTAGTACACTCCCAACATAGTGACTGCGCCTTTCCTGTTTCTAAGCTCCACCCAGAGTGACTCGCTACACGACTCCTCCGAATTGTCCTCCCTCTGCACCGCTGTAATATGCTCTCCAACCAATACCGCTACTCCCCCACCTCTTTTAGCCCCTCCTCTGTCTCGCCTAAAACACTTGTACCCTGGAATATTCAGCTGCCAGTCCTGTCCCGCTTTCAACCAAGTCTCTGTCACCGCAACCACATCCAAATTCCTCGTGCGCATTAAGGCCCCAAGTTCGTCTGTTTTACCTGCTACGCTCCTTGCATTGAAGTATAAACACTCCAGACGGCCAGGCTCAGTGAGGCCGTCCTCCCCCAGAGTGCTCTTCTTCTTTGCCAGCCTTGTCCCAGCCCCAAGCTCGTCCCCAGCCTCCACACTTATAGACCTAATAGTTTGATCCCCACCCCCCTGCCATACTAGTTTAAACCCCCCCGAACTGCACTAGCAAAGCTCCCAGCCAGGATATTTGTGCCCTTCCAACTTAGTTGTGACCCCTCCCTCTTGTACAGGTGCCATCCTCTCCTGAAAACTTCCCATTGATTAATGAAAATAAAGCCCTCCCTCCTGGACCAGTCCTTTAGCCAGGCATTCATTTGAACCAACTCCCTGTTCTTAGCCTCACTGGCACGAGGCATTGGGAGCAGCCCAGAGATGGCCACCCTAGTGACCCTACTTTTTAACCTACTTCCCAACTCCCTGAATTGCTCTCTTAGGACCCCCCTACTCTTCCTATCTACGTCATTTCCACCAATGTGTATAATGACATCCGTTTCTTTATCTTCCCCTTTTAATATGCCTCCTATCCGCTCGGAGACATCCGTGACCCCAGCTCCAGGTAGGCAGACTACCATCCTGGAGTCCCGTTCGCCCCCACAGAATTGCCTGTCTGTGCCTCTAACTGATGCATCCCCCACCATATCGCTCTCCTAACCCCTCTCTTCCCTTTCCGGGCCACAGAGCCTGACTGTGTGCCAGTGACCTGGTCACTGTGTCTTACCCCTGGAGAGGCACACTCCTCCACACTATCCAAAACAATATACCTGTTTTGGAGTGGGACAACCACAGGTGACGCCTCTTCTAACTGTTCACTCCCCTCCCCTCTCACACCTGTCACCAAGCCCTTCCTATTTTGAGAGACCACCACTGGAGTCCTCCCTTGTACTTTACCCTTCTGCCCTTTACTCCTCCGAACTGTGACCCACGTGTCTTCCTCCCGATGCCCCGGTGTAACTAGTTGCCTATAACTCCTGTCAATTTTTCTCCCATTTTCCCTGACTCGGCTAAGGTCAGCGATCTGCAGCTCCAGTTCCATGACACGGTCCCTCAAGAGCTGCAGTTCCACGCACCTGGCACATATGTGAACCTCTGGGAAGCTAGGTGTTTGCAGGAACTCCCACATCCCACATCGGAAGCACTGAACTGGCCGATCACTCATACCTGCCCTTATCCTTTATAGGGTTGGATAAAAAATAACTAGCCTTGCCTCGCCCTTTCAGCCTAAGCCCTGTGAGCCAAAGCCCTTACAGTGCACACTCTGATTCCCACTCACTCCACTGCCCGCTCCCGACGCTGCCCGCTGTATAGTGCAGACGGCTTTTTATGCTCCCGGCGAACCCCCCTGAATAGCAGGTCCATTCAAAAGTCTGAGGGCAGCAGGGAAGTTCTTGAGTCGGTTGGTACGTGATCTCAGACTTTGTATCTTTTTCCTGACGGAAGAAGGTGGAAGAGAGAATGTGTGCATGAGGTCCTTAATTATGCTGGCTGCTTTTCTAAGGCCGCGGGAAGTGGAGACAGAGTCAATGAATGGGAGGCTCGTCTGCGTGATGGACGGGGCTACATTCACGACCTTTTGTAATTTCTTGCAGTCTTGGACAGAGCAGAAACCAGACCAAGCCGTGACACAGAAAGGATGCTTTCTATGGTGCATCTGTAGAAGTTGGTGAGAGTCGTAGCTGACATGCCAAATTTCCACAGCCTCCTGAGAAAGTAGACGTGTTGGTGGGCTTTCTCAATTATAGTGTCGGCATGGGGGGACCAGGACAGGTTGTTGGTGATCTGGACACCTAGAAACTTGAAGTTGGGACCCAAATGACAAGTTGTCATAGTGTCATAGATGTTTACAGCATGGAAACAGGCCCTTTGGCCCAACTTGTCATGCTGCCCTTTTTCTTTTAACCCCTAAGCTAGTCCCAATTCCCCACATTTGGCCCATATCCCTCTACATCTATCTTACCCATGTAACTGTCTAAATGCTTTTTTAAAGATAAAATTGTGCCCCTCTCTACTACTACCTCTGGTAGCTTGTTCCAGACGCTCATCACTCTCTGTGTGAAAAGATTGCCCCTCTGGACACTTTTGTATCTCTCCCCTCTCACCTTAAACCCATGCCCTCTAGTTTTAGACTCCCCTTTGGGAAAAGATATTGACTCTCTATTGTGTGTCAACCATAGAATAGCCACAGAATGAAGGAGGCCATTCAGCCCATTCAGCTGGTGTCGACTCTCTGCTAGAGCAATCGAGCCAGTCCCACTGCTCCACCTTGTCCCTGGAGCCCTGCAAATCTTTTCCCATCAGCTTCCCATCCCATTTCCTCCGGAAAGACAGCGAGGAGCAGAGAGGAAAGAGGGACTTGGGGAATGGAAGGTTTCATCTGATGTTCTTGTTGGCAGATGCTCTGTGGCGGATAAAGCTGGCAGCCTCCTCCAGAAAGCAGCACAGAGTGAATGGAAGGGGCAGAATGTGAGTGAGATGAGACACGAGAGAGAGAGAGAGAGAGAGGGGTGAAAGCTTTCTGTTTGTCAGCAAAAAGCACAATGGTGGCCCTGTGTCCTTCAGGGAGCGGCCCAGGCCTCGCTCAAAGCCTGCCCTGTCCTCACACTCACTGGGAGACGGCCATTTCTAACATGCTGTCCATGTTTCTGAGCTGACACTGAGACAAACACAACAACAGCAGCCTCTGTCCGGACAAGTCCTCATGGAGAATGAAATGTCCAAAGCCACTTCAAAGGAAGATTGCGCGGCAGGATTTGTCCCCGAGCTGTGGAGGGAGAGATTTGGATGGATGACCAGAAGCTGGGTCAGTGAGGTTGTGTTTTAGCAATGGAGGTCGAGAGAACAGAAAAGACCCTTCGGCCCATTGCATCTGTGCCGGTCAAAGACAAATCACCCAACTTGGCTCACGGCCTGGTAAGCCTTGGCATTGCAAATGCATAGCTAAGCACTTCTTAAACGTTCTGAGGGTCTCTGCCTCCACCACCCTTTCAGGCAGAGAGTTCCAGACTCCCACCACCCTCTGGGTGAAAAAAGTTTTCCTCACATCCCCTGTAAACCTCCTGCCCCTTACCCTAAATCTATACCCCCTGGTCATTGATCCCACCACCAAGGGGAAAGCTTTCTCCCCTCTACTCTATCGATGTCCCTCATAATCTTATCCATCTCCATCATGTTCCCCCTCAGCCTCCTCTGCTCCACGGAAAACAACCCCAGGGTGGATTCTTATCACCGTTCAGGCCGGCAGGATTTTCCCATCCCACTGCAGTGAAAGGAGATTTGGCTGGTCACCAGATTCTCCGACCTCGCTGAGCGGGAGTGTGGCGTGAATAGGTGGTAAGATCACACCCTCAGTCTATAAAATCTCTTCAGTCCGAGTGGCGGCACGGTAGCACAGTGGTTAGCACTGCCGCCTCACAGCGCCAGGGACCCGGGTTCAATTCCGGCCTCGGGTTACTATCTGTGTGGAGTTGCACATTCTCCCCGTGTCTGCGTGGGTTTCCTCCGGGTGCATTGTCCATGCAAAATTGCCCTGAGGGTCCCACGATGTATAGGTTAGGGGGATTAGCGGGAACATACGTGGGGTTACGGGGTAAGCCTGGGTAAGAGTCTGTGCAGATTTGATGGGTCGAATGGCCTCATTCTGGACTGTCGGGATTCTATGATTCTATGAACTAAAACTCTCCAGGCCAGGCAACATCCTGGTGAATCTCCTCTGCACCTTTTCCAGTGCTATCACATCCCTCCTATCCTGTGCATTCCACAACTGCACAATGTTTCGATGAGGGGCGGCACAGTGGTTAGCGCTGCTGCCTCACAGCGCCAGGGACCCGGGTTTGATTCCTGGCTTGGGTCACTGTCAGTGTGGAGTTTGCACATTCTCCCCGTGTCTGCGTGGGTTTCCACCGGGTGCTGCGGTTTCCTCCCACAGTTCGAAAGACGCGCTGGTTAGGTGTATCAGCCATGCTAAATTCTCCCCAAGTTGCCCAAACAGGCGCCAGAGCATGGCGACTACCGATTTTCCACAGTAACTTCATTGCAGTGTTAATGTAACCCTACTTGTGACACTAATAAATAAACTTTTAAACCCGATACTCGATTCCCCCATGTTGGCCTTGTTCTGTGATAATTAATGCGGATGTTTAGATTATTCAATAGTTCTTTAAGGACAGCAGACACAGGGAAAAAAACATGTGACTCTTTACACAACAGATATATTTCAAGGGGATACTGCAGCCAACTGTATCTGAGTGGCAGTAATCTTCCCTCAGAATCAGACAGATTGTGGGTTCAGCTCAGAGCCTCAAATACTAGGCCCTTAGCATCGATCAGAGACTCCGAACACAGCATGATGGGAGAGGGGACAAAGGAAAGTGGTGTTGAATTTGTGAGCCTTGTTTTGTGGAAAGCTTTAGTATTTGGTCAGAATGTTAATTTTTGAGTGGACCTACCATACATTAAGCTGATCTTTCTCTCTACCCTATCGGTAACTGCAACACTGTATTCTGCACGCTCTCCTCTCCTTCTCCCGAATGAACTCTATGAACGGTATGTTTTGTCTGTGTAGCGTGCAAGAAACAATACTTTTCACCGTGTCCCAATACATGGGATAGGGCGACATGGTGGACAGTGTTTAGCACTGCTGCCTCACAGCACCAGGATTCAATTCTCGGTTGGGAATTGAGTTTGCACATTCTCCCTGTGTCTGCATGGGTTTCCTGCGGGTGCCCCGGTTTCCTTCCACAGTCCAAAGATGTGCAGATTAGGTGGAATCTGAGACGCTACAGAAGCAGGGTAAAGATTTGAAAATGAAGTGTTTCTCACCCACTTTTAAAAGACAATCCACATTCGCACCAGTCACATTTCACACACTCTGCTCAGTCCTGTGTTGGGGGGTGTTTAGTGCGGGATCAGTGTTTGCTTTTCTCAAACCGCAGTGATATTCCCAACTTATCAAGGGCAAGAGGTTTCAGTGTTTAAACATGTAAACATTACAAAACTAAACCAGACAGAAAGTGATGAGGCCTCACACCTTCAATGGAGTCATCTTCGCTCAGAGTCAGAGAGATTGTGGGTTCAGGTCAGAGCCTGAAATACTAGGCCCTTAGCATCGAGACACACAGAGACAGAGACAGATACAGAGAAATGCAGAGACAGAGAGACACACACAGATACATAGAGAGATATACACACAGAGGCAGAGAGAGAGACACAGATCCAGAGAAGTACAGAGACAGAGAGACACACAGATACACAGAGAGATAGAGACAGAGAGACACACACATAAACACACTAACAGAGAAATACAGAAAGAGAGTTTGGCAAAGTCAGATTTAATTTTCCATTCAATATTTATTTAAAAATTCAGAGAATATTTTACAGGAAAATTGATTTTAAAGTTAACAAAAGTGAATCTGACCTTTGAGCTTCACAATGAGATCTGAACCCCTACGCTCTGAGCTGCCCAATATCTGTACAGCTGTACCAGACACCAGAAAGAGAAAACCAGAGCTCAACATCACGGGAAATGAACAATTGTGAATCAGGAACGAGAAAAGTTATCAATTTATACCTGAGATTTAAACTACAGGAAAACTATTGACTACAATTACATTACAACAAAAGTTACCTTCTACATTTCACACTGAAAACTGAACTACCGCCCACAATTGTCTCAGTGACAGATTCAGAATGATAAACTGAGAGAATTTCACTGTTGGAGTCACCGACAGCAGATATTGTATTTGTGTCAATCAGGAATCTTAATAATCAGCTGAGGGAAATCTACAACGTCCAAAATTCAACCCATCACTTGATCTGTAAAAGAAAGATACAATAATGAAGCAGGTGTTTCTGATGCGGGACATTAATGTTAGAGTTTTTAATAAATGAATCATTTAGAGATTTTTCAAATCCCTTCTGTTTGACAATCCACTCTGACACCAGTCACATTTCACACTCTCTGCTCAGTCCTGTGTTGGCGGGGGGGGGGGGGGGGGGGGGTGGTTTAGTGTGGGATCAGTGTTTGCTTTTCTCAAACCGCAGTGATATTCCCAACAAGGGCAAGAGGTTTCAGTGTTTAAAAATGTAAAGATTTCAGAACAAAACCAGACAGAGAGTGATGAGGCCTCACACCTTCAATGTAGTGATTCCCCCAATCTTTCCTTTTGTAAATTGTTTCCTTCCTCTGTCTGAAGTATTGGAGAGGTCGACATCACTGAAACAATACAATCTCTCGGGACAATCACTGTAAACAGCTTCTGGAAACAAATTGACACTTTAATCACCCAAAAAGCTGAATGTCCATTCAAACACCTCCCTCGCCATATCCTTGTAAATGCAAAGATAACTCCCATTTCCCCAAAGCAGGAAGATGTGAAATGGAAACATCTTCAGCTTTTTACACACTGCACTTTTCCACGGACCAAAATGTTTCAAAACATTTGCTGAAGTTTTGCTTTAAACTCTTTATCAATGTCCTTCCAGGTTTTGTGTGAAGGTTTGTGTTCCACACTGAGCCCCTCTCAGTCTCCACACGGAGCTTGTGTGTGTGCTGATGCTCCTGTCATTTTGGATGGATACTGTGTGAAGCTGCATTCTCTCCCAGTGAGTTTCTGATCTACTTCACTCTCTCTGCGGCTGGAGCAATGTCCAGCAGGCAGCAGAGGATGGCAGTGTATCACTGTCAGCACAATAGACAAACAGCCTTTAGCAAGAGAGGCTTTGACCCTTTTTCAAACCAAATCCCCAATTTGATGTTTCCAGCTGCGCTGTTTACAATGCTGCTGAATATTGTGTGTCTTTGGTAAACTGGGATGTGTAGCATTCAGTCACATTCAGTGGTCAATAAATACGTCAACACTGTGCGTATCTTTCTGTGTGTGTGTGTCAGCGTGCATGTGTGTCAATGTATTTAAATCTCAAAGGAAAATAGGAGCAGGTGTAGGCCATTTGGCCCATCGATCCTGCGCCAGCATTCAAACAGATCATGGGGCACGTACGCACACAAAACACGCACACACCAACACACACAAAACACGCACACACACAAAGCACGCACACACAAACACACATAAAACACGCACAATAAACACACACACACAGAAACACAATAAACACACAAACACACAGAAACACACACACACACACATCAAAAACACAGCACTGCTGCCTCACAGTGCCAGGGACTCGGGTTCGGTTCCCGCTTTGGGTCACTGTCTGTGCGGAGTTTGCCCGTTCTCCCTTTGTCTGCGTGTGTTTCCTCCGGGGGCTCCGGTTTCCTCCCACAGTCTGAAAGACGTTCTGGTTAGGGTGCATTGGCCGTGCTTAATTGTCTCTCCGCGTCAGAGAGACTAGCTCGGGTAAATGCATGGGGTTATGGTGATGGGGCCTGAGTGGGATTGTGGTCGGTGCAGACTCAATGGGCCAAATGGCCTCCTTCTGCACTGGAGGAGTCTAGGATTCTATGAAAACACACAGAAACAGATATTCTCACCCAGTAACACTCACACGCACACAGAAATAAACACACACGGAAACATGTCCACGCACACACAAACAGACACACACACACAAACAAACACACACACACATATTCCTATTTTATTTCACACAATCGATTTGCGTCTTGAACATGCTGAATGATTGGGCTTCCACATCCCCCTGGAATAGAAAATTCCAAAGATTCACCACCCTCTGAGTGAAGAAATTCCTCCTCATCTCAGACTTCAATGGTCTGCCCCTGATTCTGAGATTGTGTCCCCTGGTTCTAGTCTCACCAGCCAGGGGAAACATCCAATCTACATCCACCCTGTCACACCCTGTAAGAATTTTAAGTCTGTTTCAATGGGGTCGCCTCTCATTCTTCAAGGGTTCAAGGCCGACTTCCGGACTTGATGGCCATGGAAGGTGTGCTCATAACGGGGCCAAACAGCTGGATTGTCAAACAGTAAATCCTGCCGGGATCATGTATCAGTAAACTCTGCCCGAAACCACTCTCAGTTATTACAATCTGGGCCTTGTATCAGTAATCTCTGCCCTAAACCTCTCTCAGTTATTACAATCTGGGCCTGGTATCAGTAAACTCTGCCCTAAACCTCTCTCAGTTATTACAATCTGGGCCTGGTATCAGTAAACTCTGCCCGAAACCACTCTCAGTTATTACAATCTGGGCCTTGTATCAGTAAACTCTGCCCTAAACCACTCTCAGTTATTACAATCTGGGCCTTGTATCAGTAATCTCTGCCCGAAACCTCTCTCAGTTATTACAATCTGGGACTTGTATCAGTAATCTCTGCCCGAAACCTCTCTCAGTTATTACAATCTGGGCCTGGTATCAGAAATCTCTGCCCGAAACCTCTCTCAGTTATTACAATCTCGACCTGGTATCAGTAAACTCTGCCCTAAACCTCTCTCAGTTATTACAATCTGGGCCTTGTATCAGTAATCTCTGCCCTAAACCTCTCTGTTATTACAATCTGGGCCTGGTATCATTAATCACTGCCCGAAACCTCTCTCAGTTATTACAATCTGGACCTTGTATCAGTAATCTCTGCCCTAAACCTCTCTCAGTTATTACAATCTGGGCCTGGTATCAGTAAACTCTGCCCGAAACCTCTCTCAGTTATTACAATCTGGGACTTGTATCAGTAATCTCTGCCCGAAACCTCTCTCAGTTATTACAATCTGGGCCTGGTATCAGTAATCTCTGCCCTAAAACTCTCTATTATTACAATCTGGGCCTGGTATCAGAAATCTCTGCCCTAAAACTCTCTGTTATTACAATCTGGGCCTGCTATCAGTAATCACTGCCCGAAACCTCTCTCAGTTATTACAATCTGGACCTTGTATCAGTAATCTATGCCCTAAACCTCTCTCAGTTATTACAATCTGGGCCTGGTATCAGTAATCTCTGCCCTAAACCTCTCTCAGTTATTACAATCTGGGCCTGGTATCAGTAATCTCTGCCCTAAACCTCCCTCAGTTATTACAATCTGGGACTGGTATCAGTAATCTCTGCCCTAAACCTCTCTCAGTTATTACAATCTGGGCCTGGTATCAGTAATCTCTGCCCGAAACCTCTCTCAGTTATTACAGTCTGGGACTTGTATCAGTAAACGCTGCCCGAAACCTCTCTCAGTTATTACAATCTGGGCCTGGTATCAGTAAACTCTGCCCCAAACCTCTCTCAGTTATTACAATATGGGCCTTGTATCAGTAATCTCTGCCCGAAACCTCTCTCAGTTATTACAATCTGGGCCTGGTATCAGTAATCTCTGCCCTAAACCTCCCTCAGTTATTACAATCTGGGCCTGCTATCAGTAATCTCTGCCCTAAACCTCCCTCAGTTATTACAATCTGGGCCTGGTATCAGTAATCTCTGCCTGATACCTCTCTCAGTTATTACAATCTGGGTCTTGTATCAGTAAATTCTGCCCTTCAGCTGATTGGAGAATATCATTGTGAATATTACTGAGTTTGGGATGTAATAATTTCCTGCTGTTGCCAATATGACTATTTTTAACATAGTTTCTGGGATCCTCCAGTCTCCCCTCAGCAGCTTTCTGGGCAGTGAGAGGTGACACACCGTTCACTAGCAGAGGGAGTTTTTGGTCCTGTCGCTGTCAATGGGATTTCCCATTGAAGTCACCTCACGCTAGCAGGAAACCAGAGGCAGGGGAACGAGAGCAGAGAATTCCCCACGAGTGAACAGCCGGAGAATCCCGGACATTAGCTCCTTTCCCAGTGATCACTGCACTCAACCCAGTCGCTGTTTATACGCTCAGTTGTCTCAGTGAATACTACATTACACCATGCTGCTGTGGACACTACAGTCAACCCTTTCTGAGTTCTCACTGTATTAATACCATGTATGGATTGATATTTCATTGGACCATGTGCTGGGTTAGATGAATATTTATTGATTCTTGTGATGTGGGTGTCACTGGCTAGGTCAGCATTTATTGCCCATTCCTAGTTGCCCTGGAGAAGGTGGTGGTGAGCTGCCGTCTTGAACCCGCTGCTGTCTGTGTGGTGTAGGTACACCCACAGTGCTGTTAGGGAGGGAACCTGCTTAAATTATCACTGCATTTAACCATGTCACTCTTTATAAAAAATAAACTAGACCATGTCTGGGTAATGAATGTGGAGCATGTCTCCATTTCTCTTTACCTCAGCACGGTATCTGTGTATATAACACTTTATACAGTTTCAATGTTATTTATTAGTGTCACAAGTAGGCTTACATTAACACTGCAATGAAGTTGCTGTGAAAATCCCCTAGTTGCCACACTCCGGCGCTGTTCGGCTTCACTGAGGGAGAATTTAGCACGGCCAATCCACCGAACAGCATGTCTTTCAGACTGTGGGAGGAAACCGGAGCACTCGGAGGAAACCCAGACACGGGGAGAACATGCAGACTCCACACAGACAGTGACGCAAGTCGGGAATTGAACCCGGGTCCCTGGCGTTGAGAGGCTGCAGTGCTAACCACTGTGCCACCCCTAGAAACTAGATACAGTTTCTCTTCTTAATGCATGGGGCCATCCCTCTGTATATACTACAATTGGTCTTTACTTAGTTATTGCTTCACTCAACTATGTCACTGTTTCCAATGCACTCAGTGAAGTCACAGTTATTAACGCACGCAGCCATGCCTCTATCGACACCACAGCCGACAATTTCTAAGCTGTTGCTGCACTTCCCCAGGAATAGATTTGATCTGTTTCTCTTACATTCAGCATCATTGGAGATACTGCTGTGTTCGGCCTTGTTTCATTCATTACTCAACTCACCTGTGTCTCAGTTTTATTTTACACAAGTTCCTGTCTTTCTTATTCCTACATTCTACCCTGTTTCAGTTGTTACTGCACTGAAAAATCTCTCTGTTAGGTAGACAGAGAAAGAGAGTCAGCTGGATGGATAGACGAATATTCCTTTAAAGTTATATATTTGTGTGGGTCAGCTGGTGCCACCACTCTTGTTTGGAACGGTTTTTGTTTGGTCTTGTTACCAGCTATTGGGTGTTGTGTGAAATGTCCAATTGCTCCAGTATTGTGTGTGTAATATTGGTGTTGAAAGATTGGGTGAATTTCGCTCGAGTCTCTTGGAGATGAGCAGAAATTGAGGAAGGGAAATAAAGTTGAACATCGGTAAAGGGAAAGTGACCACAGTCCCAGATGACGATCTGCTTCTCTCCCCTTTGAGGGGGAGAACTCACTGGCGGTGATTTACCACACCTCAGGCCAGGGGAAAGGTTGAAAGGGTTGGGCTTTCATGACGTGTTGGAGACTTTGTGCATCTCAAACCAGCTGTCCAGCCAACTGAGTGAACCAACTTCCATATTGCCACATTTCAATGCATGTTGCACAACCTGGTCACAAACTATTGAATTGGAGATTACTCACTGATATTGGGATTGATCTGTGACAATTCTCACAGTCGCGTATGTGTGTGTGTTTATGTGTGTGTGTGTGTGTGTGTGTATGTATGTTTCTGTCTGTGTGCATGTTAGTGGATATGTTTTTACAGACTCCCAGAGAGAGAGCGAGAGATGCAAAGACCAACAGATGACAGGGTCAAGGAGAGTGAGAGAAAGAGAGAGCCAGATTGAGAGAGGCACTGAGAGACAATGTCTGTCCAAATCCTCTTGAAGCCACTTTGCATTTTCCTCACAACTCACATTCCCACCGAGCTTTGTGTCATCCGCAAACTTGGAAATATTACATTAGATCCCCACATCCAAATCATTGATAAACATTGTGAACATCTGGGAACAAAGTCCAGATCCTTGTGGCACAGCCGGCCGACACAAGACGGAGAAATCATCTGGCCGGGAACACAACAGCGACATTTTTCAGAGAAGCTCGGAGCCAGCTGTGTCTCAGTGGATCATAATCTGACCTCAGGATCATTCCATTGTGGCTTCAGTTACAGCATCAAATTCTCGGCCAGGCTGGAAAACAAATCACTCCTCAAATCCCCAAATAAAACGTTCTGGGATCTGAACTTAAAATGCTGTAACTGATCATGGAGGAAAGAGTGGGGTCTAATAGACACTGAGAAGATAACTTGCATATGAATCATAGAACGGTGACAGCACAGGAGGCCATTCAGCCCCATCAAGCCAGTGCGACACTCTGCAAGAGCAATGTCACTATTCCCACTCCTCCACCCTTTCCCCGTCACCCTGTAAATATTTCCCCTTCAGCTTCCCATTCAACGTCCCCGGAAGTCCATGATGGAATCCGCTTCCACCTCGCCCTCAGACAGTACATTCCAGATACTGGACACTCACTACGTTAGAAACATTTCCTCATGTTGCCGCTGTCGCCATTTACCTGAATTCAGCATCCTCTGGATTTCAACCTTTCCCCCAATGTGCCGATTATCTCAAAGCCGATCCTCTCAGTCCCGGGATGTCCCTGCAGGAGTTCCTCAGCGTGAGTGTCCGAGGCCCCAACCATCTTCAGCTGCTCCAACACTGACCTTCCCTCCATCACAAGGTCTGAAGCGCGGATGTTCGCTGATGATTGCACAATGTTCAGCACCATACGCAACTCCTCAGATACTGAAACAGAAAATAAGGACATACCAAACAGGTCAGGCAGCATCTGTGGAGAGAGAAACAGATTCTGGGAGCAGGGGGACTGAGAGACAGGCAGATTGAGAAAAATATGCACACACACTAACACTCACACTCAGACAGCCTAAAACTAAACAGATATAGAATGGAGGAGGAATCCCTTCTCCCTCTGTAAATAGAGATTAACTCGATTTCTCTTCCAAAAAGACAGCACATCTGGATGGGCAGAATAGTCTCCAATTCTACCCATGGTCCTTTTCTGATCTCCATTCTTCACATCTGCACACGTTGGCTTCAGCTCCAGTTTGTGAATGAAAGCAAACCCCTGTCCATTACAAATCCACTCAGCCTTTTCCCTCTGCTCTCTCCACACACAATCTACAAGACACAAACAGGAAAGATGGATTCCAGGAGAGAAAGGTCACACCTGATCCTCCTCTCAATGGATTCTCTGTCGCCAGAGAGAACATTCCAGCTCCTACAGAAAGTCACAACTGATTCATGTCAGGGACAGAATTGGAATGAATTAGACACAAGAGAGATGAAAGGTTTCTGCTCATCATAAAAAAGCTAAAGAGTCACTCAATGCCATTAAGGGAGAGACCTCGCTGGTCTATCTTTGACCCAAGTCACACACTGACTCTGAATGTCCTCACAGCAACTTGGGGATGGACATTTCTAAAGTACAATTCATGGCTTTAGGGCTTCCAAAAGTGTTTCACCGACAATGGAGCGGTTTTGAAATGTTGTCAGTGTTATTTAGGAAATAAGCAAACTTTTGATGCCACACGCATTGAGTTTAAAAATTGGCAAGCCATGTTGCAGCTTCATAGAACCATTGTTAGGCCGCACTTGGAATATAGTGTTCAATTCTGGTCGCCACACTACTAGAAGGATGTGGAGGTTTTGGAGAGGGTACAGAAAAGATTTACCAGGATATTGCCGGGTATGGAGGGCATTAGCTATGAGGAGAGTTTGGAGAAACTTGGTTTGTTCTCACTGGAATGACGGAGGCAAGGGGGGTGACCTGATAGAAGTCTACAAGATTATGAGAGGCATGGACAGAGTGGATAGTCAGGAGCTTTTTCCCAGGGTGGAAGAGTCAATTACTAGGGGGCACAGGTTTAAGGTGTGAGGGACAAGGTTTAAAGGAGATATACGAGGCAAGTTTTTTACACAGAGGGTGGTGGGTGCCTGGAACTCGCTGCTGGGAGAGGTAGTGGAAGCAGATACAATAATGCGTTTTAAGGGGCGTCTGGAGAAATACAAGAATAGGATGGGAATAGAGGGATATGGTCCCTGGAAGGGGAGGGGGTTTTAGTTCACACATGGTTGGTGCAGGCTTGGAGGGCCGAAGGGCCTGTTCTTGTGCTGTAATTTTCTTTTTTCTAATTTCAGAGAGAGATATATACAGATACAGAGCCATAGAAAGACAGAAACAGGATGGGATTGTGCTGTACATGTTTCCGAGCTGACATTGAGACACACACGAGATGTACACCAATGATTTGAATGAGGGAACCAAAAATAATATTTCCAAGTTTGCTGATGCCATGAAACTTGTTGGGAATGTGAGGAGTGAGAAGGATGTTAAAATGTTTCACAGTGACTTCAGAAAATTGAGTGAATGGGTAAATGCGTGGCAGATGCTGTATAACGTGGACAAACGTGAATTTAACTACTTCGGACAGAGAAGCAGAATGGCAGAGGGTTATTTAAATGGTGATAGATTGGGAAATGTTGATATACAAAGGGACCTGGGTGTCCTAGTACACCAGAGACTGAAAGCAAGCATGCAGCTACAGCAAACAGTTAGGAAGGCAAATGATATGTTGGCCTTCATTGCAAGAGAACTTGAGGAAAGGAGCAAGGATGTCTTACTGCAGCTGTACAGGCCCTCGGTGAGACCACACCTGGAATATTGTGGACAGTTTTTGTCTCTGTAACTATGAAATGCTGCACTTACCATAGAGGGAGAGCAGCGGAGGCACACCAGACTGATTCCTGGGATGGCAGGATTGTCGTATGAGGAGAGATTGAGTCGACTGGGCCTGTATTCACTGGAGTTCCGAAGAATGAGAGGGGATCGAATTGAAATGTATAAATTCTGACTGGGCTGCACTGACTGAATACAGGGATGTTGTTCCCTCCAGCTGAGGGGCTGAGGGGGTGGGGAGAGGGGGGTTGGGCAGAGAGGCTGGAACAAGGGGTCACAGATGGTGAAACTTTCCAATATGTTTAATCTGTAGAAACCGATCCATCTCAGTCTGTGAACGATGACTGAGCCTCCACAGCCCTCTGGGATAGGGAATTCCAAAGATTTACCATCCTGGAAGCACACGGAATTCAGGAAAACTTGGCGAGATGGATCGGAAACTGGTTTAGTAATTGGACACAAAGGGTGGTGTTGGAAGGCTGTTTGAGTGGCTGGAGGCCGGTGTCCAGTGGTGCACCACAAGGCTCCGTGCTGGGGGGCTTATTATTGTTACACATCAATGAGACAGATGATAATGTGGGGGCAATGATACGCAAGGTTCCAGATGACACCAAGATTGGTAGGATGGTTAATAGTGAAGATGGTTGTAGGTTACAGGAAGATATCGCTGGGTTGGTCAGATAGGCAGAGCAGTGGCAGATGGTATTTGACCCTGATAGGTGCGAGGTGATGCACTTTGGAAGCAGTAACAAGGCAAGGGAGTATTTAATGAGTTGCAGGACACTGGGGAGCTCAGAGGAACATATGGATCTTGGGAAATTATTCACAGATCCCAGAAGGCAGCAGAGCAGGTGAATCAACTGGTAAAGAAGGCAGATGAGACCCTTGCTTTTATCAGTCATGGCGCAGAGTAGAAGAGCAAAGAGTTAATGTTGGAGTTGTACAGAGTGTTGGTTAGGCCACAGCTGGAGTACCGTGTGCAGATCTGGTCACCACACCAGAGGAAGGATATGATAGCACTAGAGGGGTTACAGAGGAGGCTCAGCAGCAAGTTGCCTGGGATGGAGTATTTGAGCTATAAGGAGAGACTGGATAGGTTAGGATTGTTTTCTTTAGAGCAGAGAAGGCTGATTGAGGTGTGTAAGATTATGAGGGGTATGGACAGGGTGAATAGGAAACAGCTGTTCCCCTTGGTTGAGGGGTCAATCATGAGGGGACAAAGTTTTAGGGCAAAGGGCAGGAGATTCAGAGGAGAGTTGAGAAAAACATTCACTCAGAGGGTGATGGGAATCAGGAAAGTACTGCCTGGGAAGGCAGTGGAGGTCGGAAACCTTACAACCTTTCAAAAGCATTTGGATGAGCACTTGAAACATCACAACATTCAAAGATATGATACAAGAGATGGAAAATTGGATGAGCACAACTTTAGTGGTAGTTACTGTTGGTGCAGACTCAATGGGTCGAAGGGCCTTTTCTTCACTGTACCACTCTATGACTCTGAGGGAAGAAATTCCTCCTCACAGGAAGCAGAGAGTCGGAATAAATGGGAGCTTTTCTGGTTGGCGGATGGTAACTAGTGGCGTGCCGCAGGGATCGGTACTGGGGCCTCAACTATTTACCATTCAGAACATAGAACATAGAACATAGAAAGCCACAGCACAAACAGGCCCTTCGGCCCACAAGTTGCGCTGATCATATCCCTACCTCTAGGCCTATCAATAGCCCTCAATCCCATTAAATCCCATGTACTCATCCAGAAGTCTCTTAAAATACCCCAACGAGTTTGCCTCCACCACCACCGACGTCAGCCGATTCCACTCACCCACCACCCTCTGAGTGAAAAACTTACCCCTGACATCTCCTCTGTACCTACCCCCCAGCACCTTAAACCTGTGTCCTCTCGTAGCAACCATTTCAGCCCTTGGAAATAGCCTCTGAGAGTCTACCCTATCCAGTCTACCCTCTTCAGTCTACCCTATTTATATAGACGATCTGGAGGAGGGGACTGAGTGTAGGGTAACAAAGTTTGCAGACGACACAAAGATAAGTGGAGAAGTGAATCGTGTGGAGGGCGTAGAAGGTCTGCGGAGAGATTTGGACAGGCTGAGTGAGTGGGCGAGGATCTGGCAGATGGAGTATAACGTTGACAAATGCGAGGTTATTCACTTTGGAGGAAATAATAGCAAATTGGATTATTATCTAAATGGAAAAAAATTGCAACATGCTACTGTGCAAAGGGACCTGGGGGTCCTTGTGCATGAGACGCAAAAACCCAGTCTGCAGGTGCAACAGGTGATCAAGAAGGCAAATGGGAGATGTTGGCCTATATCGCAAGGGGGATAGAATATAAAAGCAGAGATGTCTTGCTGCATCTGTACAGGGCATTGGTGAGGCCGCAGCTGGAATACTGTGTGCAGTATTGGTCCCCTTATTTGCGGAAGGATATATTGGCCTTGGAGGGAGTGCAGAGAAGGTTCACCAGGTTGATACCTGAGATGAGGCGTGCTGAGTATCAGGAGAGACTGAGCAGATTGGGTTTGTACTCGTTGGAATTTAGAAGGCTGAGGGGGGATCTTATAGAGACCTATAAGATAATGAAGGGGCTGGATAGGGTAGAGGTGGAGAGATTCTTTCCACTTAGAAAGGAAGCGAGAACTAGAGGGCACAACCTCAAAATAAAGGGGGGTCAGTTTAGGACAGAGTTGAGGAGGAACTTCTTCTCTCAGAGGGTGGTGAATCTTTGGAATTCTCTGCCCACTGAAGTGGTGGAGGCTACCTCGTTGAATACGTTTAAATCACGGATAGATGGATTCCTGATCGGTAAGGGAATTAGGGGTTATGGGGATCAGGTGGGTAAGTGGAACTGATCCACTTCAGATCAGCCATGATCTTATTGAATGGCGGGGCAGGCTCGAGGGGCTAGATGGCCTACTCCTGCTCATATTTCTTATGTTCTTATCTCAGTCCTAAATGTCCTGTCCCCTTACTCTGTGACTATGCCATAGTTCTCGACACCCCCACCCCTCCCCCCCCGCCCCCAGCCGGGGGAAACATCCTTCCTGTATCTACTCAGCTCATGTTTGGGGGTTGGGGAGAGTTATAGAACAAAGAGATCTCGGGGTACAGGTTCATAGGTTCTTGACAGTGGAGTCACAGGTGGACAGAGTGGTGAAGAAGGCATTCGGCACGCTTGGTTTCATTGGTCAGAACATTGAATACAGGAGTTGGGACGTCTTGGTGAAGTTGTACAAGACATTGTTAAGGCCACGCTTGGAATACTGTGTACAGTTCTCGTCACCCTATTTTAGAATGGATATTATTAAACTAGAAAGAGTGCAAAAAAGATTTACTAGGATGCTACCGGGACATGATGGTTTGGGTTTTAAGGAGAGGTTGCACAGACTGGGACTTTTTTCCTGTAGCGTAGAAGACTGAGGGGTGATTTTATAGAGGTCTATAAAATAATGAGGGGCATAGATCAGCGAGATAGTCAATATCTTCTCCCAAAGGTAGGGGAGTCTAAAACTAGAGGGCATAGGTTTAAGGTGAGAGGGGAGAGATACAAAAGGGTCCAGAGGGCAATTCTTTTCACACAGAGGGTGGTGAGTGTCTGGAATGAGCTGCCGGTGCAGTCGTAGGGGCGGGTACAATTTTATGTTTTAAAAAGCATTTAGACAGTTACATGGGTAAGATTGGTATAGAGGGATATGGGCGAAACACAGGCAATTGTGATTAGCTTAATGGTAAAAACTGGGCGGCATGGACAAGTTGGGCCAAAGCGCGTTTCCATGCTGTAAACCTCTATGACTCGACCCTGCTGAGCCCTGTAAGAATTGTCCAAGTTTGAATGAGGTCACCTCTCATGCTTCTCAAGTGCATAAAGTAAAAGTCCATTTTCTTTCCTCAGAGGACAATCCCTCCATCCCAGGAATTAATGCAGTGAAATGTCATTGAAGTCCCTCTCGGACAAGAATGTCTTTCCTTAGGTAAGAGGATAAAACTGTACACAACACTCCGTGTGTGGTTTCACCACTAATTCAACCTCTCCCACATCCCCTTGAAGAGTCTACATCCTCCTCACAACTCACACTTCCACCTGCTTTCATGTCATCTGCAAACTCGGAAATATTACATTTGATCCCAAACGTCCAAATCAATGATATGGATTGTGAATAGCTGGGCTCCCGCGGACTGATCCTTGTGATAAGCCGCTGGTCACAGCCTGGCACCCTGAAAATGACCCATTTGTACCTAAGCTCTGTTTTCTGTCCGTTAACCATTTCTCAATTCATGCCAGTATTATCAGGGTAAATACGTTGCATCACGGGGATAGGGCCTGGGTGGGAATGTTGTCAGCGCAGGCTCGATGGGCTGTATGGCCTCCTTCTGCACTGGAGGGATTCTATGATTCTAATATGTACATACGTCAGTGAAGGTGGCAGGGCACTTTGACAGAGCAGTAAATGAAGTATATGGTATCCCAGCTTTTATTAATGGAGGAATTGAGGACAAGAGTAAGGAGTTCATATTGAACTTGTATAAGACACTCGTTAAGCCTCATCTGGAGACTGTGCCCAGTTCTGGGCACCGTACTTGAGGAGGCATGTGAAGACATTGGAGAGAGTGCAGAGGAGATTCACAAGAATGATTCCAGGGAATAAGATCCGTAGCTACGAGGGTAGATTGGAGAGGTTGGGACTGTTTTCCTTGAAGAAAAGAAGGCTGAGGTGAGACTTGAGAGAGAGATTCTAGATCCTAAGGGGTATCCACAGGTTAAAGAGTGAGAAACTCTTCCCTCTCAAGAGATGCTCAGGAACTAGAGGGCACAGATTCTAAATGATGGGGAAATGGATCAGAAGTGAAGTGAGAAAAAGCACTTCATCAAGAGTGTGTTTGGAATCTGGAACAATCTTCCTGAAAGCCTGTTCCAATATTCAATAAGATCCTGGCTGATCTGTGATCTAACTCTCTGTCTCTTAACCCCTTGGACGAAGGAAAATCTATCAACCCCAGGTTTAAAATAATAACAAGTGACTGAGCATCAATAGCCATTTGCAGAAGATTGTTTCAAACTAACTCCACACCATATCTGGCAATGTTTCCATTTCTACAATTCTAAAATTCTAAACTGAGGCTAACATTCAAATATTCCCAAATCCTGGAGTTCCCAGCCAGCAGAAAAACGTGTTCTTTATCAGCCTCTCCCTTTCCCTCATTATTTTCAATGTTTGATTAAATCAGCCCCCAACTTAAATTCCAGCGGTTAAGAATAATGTTTAATCTGCACTGTTCATCAAATGTTCCCAACACAAATACTGTAATGGGCTAAATACAGAGTAAAATTCCCTCTGCTCTGTCCAAGGAATGTTTCAGCACAGATTTTTATTTTGAACTTTAGGAAAAACAGGAATCAAATTGCTCAGCATCCCAGTGTGGCCTCCTGTTTATTTCAATCAGCCCTTCACATTCAAACATGAAGTTGAAGCTTCGAATACTGTCTGTGGCAGCGTTTGTGGATTCAGTTGTTCTCCTGCTTTTTCACTTGTCTGAAGGATTTGAATTATAGACATTGTTTAATCATTCCTTTCTCTCAGCACATGGAACTTGTGAATCTTCAAGGCAGACAATCTCATGTAATTAACAACAAACTACATCTTTATTCATCCGTCCATTTCCTATCTCTGAATGGATCACACACATTTCCAGAATGCAGGAAGCTCTCAATGGAAACTGCTTCCAATTATTCCCCAATACAATTGTTCGCACTTGACTGTGAACTACATTCCACTGACATTCCCAAAGCAGCCACAGAAAAGTGACTGGTTATTTTAAACACTGAACCTGAACTATTTGAGCTGATGATTCACTCACATTGTACAGAAATGTTGAGTCTGTTTTGATGAGAGTGATCAGATTAACATTGTAACATGAAGACAGCCTCCGTACTGAGATTAACCACATTTACAACAATTCTGCAATATCAGATCCATTGCTGTGTGTATTGTGCGAATTCAGCTGTGAAATATCTGGACATTTGGAGCTTCCACTGTTTCTGTCATTTCATCATTTATTAAAGTACGTTGTTCTATCCCTTTTAAATCTAAGTTGTGTCAAATTACATTTCCCTGCACTGAAACCTCTCCACCAGTATGTCCATGTACAAAATATGAATAACTCTTTGCAATCTGATGTTTCCAGCGATGCTGCTTACAATGCTGTCTAATGTTTTGTGTCATTGGCAAACCAGGATGTGTAGCATTCAGTCACATTAAATGGTCAATAAATATGTCAATACTGTGTATATATTTCACTGTGTGCGTGTGTGTGTGTCTGTGTCTCTGTGTGTGTGTGTGTGTCTGTGTGTGTGTGTGTCTGTGTGTGTGTGTGTCTGTGTGTGTGTGTGTGTCTGTGTGTGTGTGTGTCTCTGAGTTTGTGTGGGTGTGTGTGTGTCTGTGTGTGTCTGTGTGTGTGTGTCTGTGTGTGTGTGTGTCTCTGTGTGTGTGTGTGGGTGTGTGTGTGTCTGTGTGTCTCTGTGTGTGTCTCTGTGTGTGTGTGTGTGTGTCTCTGTGTGTGTGTGGGTGTGTGTGTGTGTGTATGTCTGTGTCTGTGTGTGTGTGTGTGTCTCTGTGTGTGTGGGTGTGTGTGTGTCTGTGTGTGTGTGTGTGTCTGTGTGTGTGTCTCTGTGTGTGTGTGTCTCTGTGTGTGTTTGGGTGTGTGTGTGTCTGTGTGTGTCAGCATGCATGTGTCTCTGTGTGTGTGTGTGTGTGTCTGTGTGTCTGTGTCTGTGTCAGCATGCATGTGTCTCTGTGTGTGTGTGTGTGTGTGTGTCTGTGTGTGTGTGTCTGTGTGTGTGTGTCTGTGTGTCAGCATGCATGTGTGTCAATGTATTTGAATCTCAAATATGTGCAGTTGGAGGCCATTTGACCCATCGAGCCTGCTCCCCCACTCAAACAGATCTTGACAAACACACACACACACACACACACAGACGCACACACAGAGATACAGACACACACACACACACACTCATAGACACACACGCACTGACAAAGAGAGAGACACACAGACACTCACGGACACACACACACAGAGACACAAACACACACTCACGGACACACACGCACACACGCAGAGAGACACAAACACACACTCACAGACACACATGCACAAAGACACAGAGAGAGACACACACACAGACACACACTCACTCACAGACACACGCAGAGAAACACAATCACACACACAGAAACACACAATGAAATAGACACTTGCACACACTTAGAAACTGTCTCTCTCTCTCTCTCTCTCTCTCTCTCTCACACACACACACACACACACACACACACACAGAAATACAAAAACATAAGCGCACCGACACTCTCATTCCTATTTCTGTTTTACTCCTCAATGCCCCAACTAAAAAGTACTGGGATCTGAGCTTGAAATGCTGGAACTGATCATGGAGGAACGAGTGGGGCCTAATAGACACTGAGAAGTTAACTTGTGTGTGAATCATAGAATGGTGACAGCACAGGAGGCCATTCAGCCCGTCGAGCCTGGATCGACACACTGCAAGAGCAGTTTCACTATTCCCAATCCTCCACCCTCTCCCCGTAACCCTGTCAATATTTTCCCTTCAGCTTCCCATTCAATTTCCTCTTGATGGAATCTTCTCCCACCTCTGACTCAGGCAGAACATGATGTGGAGATGCCGGCGTTGGACTGGGGTAAACACAGTAAGAAGTTTAACAACATCAGCTTAAAGTCCAACAGCTTTATTTGGTAGCAAAAGCCACACAAGCTTTCGGAGCTCCAAGCCCCTTCTTCAGGTGAGTGGGAATTCTGTTCACAAACAGAGCAGATAAAGACACAGACTCAATTTACATGAGTAATGGTTGGAATGCGAATCCTTACAGCGAATCAAGGCAGAACATTCCAGATACCAGCAGTCACTACGTTAAAAACATTTCCTCATCACAGATTCATACAGTGCAGAAGAGACCCTTCGGCCCATCGAGTCTGCACCGACACGTGAGGACCACCTAACATACCGACCTCACCCCATTTACCAGCACTTGGCCCATAGCCCTGAATGTGATGATGTGCCAAGTGCTTATCCAGCTACTTTTTAAAGGATGTGAGGCAACTTGCCTCTGCCAACCTCCCAGGCAGCGCATTCCAGACTGGCACCACCCTGTGGGTAAAACAGATTTTCCTCACATCCCCCCCAAACCTCCTGCCCCTCACCTTGAACCTATGTCCCCTCGTGACTGACCCTTCAACTAAGGGGAACAGCTGCTCCCGATCCACACTCTTCATGTCTCTCATAATCTTGTCCACCTCAATCAGGTCGCCCCCTCAGTCTTCTCTGCTCCAATGAATACAACACAAGCCTACTCAACATCTCATTTTTAATTTTGTTTATTAGTGTCACAAGTAGGCTTGCATTAACACTGTGAAGTTACGGTGACAATTCCCCAGATGCCACACTCTGGTGTTCGGTTACACTGAGAGAAAATTTACCACGGCCAATGCACCCTAACCAGCACATCATTCACACTGTGGGAGGAAACCGCAGCGCCCAGAGGAAAGGCACGCAGACACGGAGAGAACGTGCAGACTTCACACAGACAGTGACCTGAGCCGGGAATCGAACCTGGGTCCCTGGCGCTGTGATGCAGCAGTGATAACAACTGTGCCACCGTGTGGCCCATAGCTCTCTTCATAGCTGAAACACTCCAGCTCAGATGCATCCTGGTGAATCTCCTCTGCATCCTGTCCAGTGCATTCACTCCCTTCCTATAATGTGGCGACCAGAACCGCACACAGTACTCCAGCTGTGGCCTCACCAAAGTTTTATACAGCTCCAACATGTCTACCCTGCTTTTGTAATCTATGCCTCGACAGAAAAAGGCAAGTGTTCCGCATGCCTTTTACACCGCTCCACTAACATGCAAATCAGCAAATTAGAAATATTTGGGATGGATGAGTCCTTGGCAGCATGGATTAGAAGTTTGGTAAGAGATAGGAAACAGAGGGGAGGTAGAGATGGGCATTTCTCAGACTGGAGACGAGTTGAAAGTGGTGTTCCCCAGGGATCAGTGTTGGGATCCTTGCTTTTTCTGATTTATATTAACAGCTTAGCGACGGGGGTTGAACGCACAATCTCCAAATTTGCAGATGATGCTGAGCTCGGGAGAAGAGTGAATTGTGAGGATGACACTGAGCGACTTCAGAGGGACATGGACAAGTTGGCCAAATGGGCAGACACCTGGCAGATGAATTTCAATGCAGCGAAATGGGAGGGAATGCAGTTTGGTGGAAGACACATGGGGAGACGATACAGACTCAATGGTACAACGTTGAGGGGACTACAGGAACAGATGGGCCTTGGGTTTCAAGTGATTCATTCTCTGAAGGTGGCCAGGCAAGATGAAACAGTTGTTAAGAAGCCTGATAGGATCCTTGGGTTTATAAAGAGAGGCATAGAGTATAAAAGCAAGGGAGTGATGCTACACCTCTACAAATCATTGGACAGATCACATTCGGAGCACTGTGATCAGTTCTGGGCACCGTATTTAAGGAAGGACGTTAAAGTCCTCGAGAGAGGCAGAGAGAGAGAGAGAGAGAGTGCAAAGGAGATTCACTCGAATGATTCCAGGAATGAGAAATTTTAGATCCAAGGAAAGATGAGAGAAATTGGCCTTATTCTCCTTGGAGCAGAGAAGATTAAGAGGTGACCTTATCGAGGTGTTCAGAATGATGAACAATGTTGACAGGGTGAAGAAGGATATTCTGTTTCCACTCGTTGGTGTGTCAGTGACGAAGGGGTCACAATTTCAAGCTGGTCAGCAAGGGAGCTGGGAGTGTGATGAGGAGAAACTGCTTTACTCGGAGAGTTGTTGGGATTTGGAATGCGCTGCCTGGGAGAGAGGTGGAGGCAGATTCCATAGGAGGATTCAAAAGAGAGGCGGATACATATTTGAAAGTGATTGCTTTAGGGGGCTAAGGAGACAGGGCTGGAGAATGGGACTCGCTGGGTGGCTCTTCCGGGATCGGGGCAGACATGATGGGCCGAATGGCCTCCTGCTGTTCTGTGATTCGAGAACACCCTTTGTGTGAAGAAGTGTTCCTTAATTTCACTTTGAAAGGGTTTCAGAATATTTTTAATATTTCAGACAATGATCCCAGTCCCAGACTCCACAACCAGCAAGAGACATTTCTCTTTCTCTAACCTATCAGTTTCCATTATTCTCCTGACAACTTGGATCAAATTATCCCTGACACTCCAAAATTCCCGGGAATACAACCCTCGTTTGTGTCTCCATGGCTGCGTCTCTGTCACATTTAAAATACTAATGTTACCTCAGCGAGGAGACAACTCTGTCAGAAATATCTCAGTGCTGCGCTCACATCAAATGGCCCCTGGGAAGAAAGGCCAAATGGCTGCCTGATATTTGTGGATATTTTTCACAGATTCCCAGAGAGGGAGAGGGAGAGATTGAGAGAGGGACAGAAGACACAGAGAGTGAGAAAAAGAAATAAACACAGAATTACCTTGGGCCCATTTAGTTTATATTTTCTCTGCTCTCCTCAACTTCCTGTCCGAACTCCACTTGCCTCCTTCTGCCCTGCAACAATTCTGTGATCCTGTGATGGGATAAACAGACCGAGGGAGGAAATATGAAGGTCTGCAGCATCTTTGAGAGTGGATTAATTGCGGGAATGAGGGATGTGAGCTCCAGGGTGAGGTTGGAGAAACGGGGCTTGTTCCCCTTGAGGGGAGATTTGCTCGAGATGTACAAGATTAGGACAGGTTTAGATGAAGTCGATAAAGGAAAGCTGTTGCCGTGAGCTGATTGGGTTCAGGGATGACGGGGAGACACAATTTAAAGTTTCAGGAGAGACGCAGTGAGGGAATGTGAGGAAAAACATCTTTCACACACACACAGAGCCTGGGAATGTGTTTGGACACGCGGCCTATGAGGATGGTGGAAGCGGAGATGATGAGTGAATGACAGGGATGGAGAGGTGACACTAGGAGAGGCAATGGCCTAGTGCTATTATCTCCAGACTATTAATCCAGAAACTCAGCGAATGTTCTGGGGACCTGGGTTTGAATCCCACCAATTGGAATTCAATAAAAATATCTGGAATTAAGAATCTACTGGTGACCATGAAACCATTGTCGACTGTCGGAAAAACCCGTCTGGTTCACTAATGTCTTTTAGGGAAGGAAATCTGCCATCCTCACGTGGTCTGGGCTACGTGTGACTCCAGAGCCACAGCAATGCGGTTAACTCTCAACTGCCCGCGAAGAGCAACTCGATGCAATAAATTCTGTTCAGCCAGCGATGCCCGTGTCCCACGAAAGAATTAAAGAAAACTTCAATCAACTCACTCCTGAACCTTCTAAATCCCAGGGATACAGAATAAATCTCCATCGAAACTGTCCTGTGACACAATACACCACAGAGTTAGAAACACAGTCAATGCCTCTACTTTCTCAGAAGATGAAGGAAATTGGGCATGTCAGCTACAACTCTCACTAACTCATTCTTTCTGGTTACATCACAGCTTGGTCTGGGGCTCCTGTTCTGCCCAAGACCGCAAGGATCTACAAAAGGTCATGAATGTAGCCCAATCCATCACGCAAACCGGCCTCCCATCCACTGACTCTGTCTACACTTCCCGCTGCCTCGGAAAAGCAGCCAGCATAATGAAGGACCTCACCCACCCCGGACATTCTCTCTTCCACCTTCTTCCGTCGGGAAAAAGATACAAAAGTCTGAGGTCACGTACCAACCCACTCAAGAACAGCTTCTTCCCTGCTGCTGTCAGACTTTTGAATGGACCTACCCTGCATTAAATTGATCTTTCTCTCCACCCTAGCTATGACTGTAACACTACATTCTGCACTCTCTCGCTTCCTTCTCTATGAACAGTATGCTTTGTCTGTATAGCGCACAAGAAACAAGACTTTTCACTGTATACTAATATGATAATAATAAATCAAATCAAAATAATTAATCAAGTCAAAGTATTTACCCTGCTAATCCCCCTAAGACTATGGGGAAAGTTAGCATGGCCAATCCACCGAACCCGCACATCTTTGGGCTGAGAGAAGGAAGAGCGGCACTCGGAGGAAACCCATGCAGATAGTGACCCGAGGCTGGATATGAACTTGTGTCCCTGGTGCTGTGATACAGCAGTGCTAACCACTGGTGCCACCGTGCTGCCCGCTCCTGTTTGGGAGCTTCACCAGGTTGACACCTCATTTTTAAGGGATGCCAGGTTGACCCCGTGGCTTGATGGTAATGGTTGAGTGGGGAATGAATCATTCTCTGTTACCTGCAGTGTCCTGGACATTGAGAGAAACTGACACTCAGACACATAAAACAACAACCTGCATTGATATAGCACCTTGAACAGAAACGTCCTCAGATGCTTCACAGGAGCCTGGAGTGAAAAATTAGAAGCCGAGTCACAGGCGAGTTTAGGGACAAAAGAATTGCCCCAAAGATCTGGTCAAAAAGGGGTTGTTATTAGGAAGTGTCTGAATGGTGGAAAGGGAGGTATGAAGACAGAGAGTTTTGGGAAGGAATTCCAGAGTTGGAGCCACACAGTGAACTGCAGACCCCAATGGTGAAAGGATTAAAATGGGGAATGGTCAGGGAGCCAGGATTAAAGGAAAACAGATATCAGAGGATGGTGGGACTGGGGGATATAGGGAGGGCTCATTTACAGAAGACAGTACCAAACTTTAACCACATCTCGTGTGAAGAAGTGCTTCCTAATTTAGAATTGAAAGAAGTTTAGAAGTTTATGTATTAGTGTCACAAGTCGGCTTACATTAACACGGTAATGAAGTTACTGTGAAAATCCCTTAGTCACCAACCTCCGGCGCCTGTTCGGGTAACACTGAGGGAGAATTTAGCATGGCCAATGCACCCTAAACAGCACATCTTTCAGACTGAGGGAGGAAACCGGAGCATCCGGAGGAAACCCACGCAGACACAGGGAGAACATGCGGACTCCGCACAGACAGGAATAAATGAATCTTTTTCTAAGTAACAGACAGTGACGAGTGGGGTCCCGCAGGGGTCAGTTCTTGGGTCCCAGCTATTCACAAAACACATCAGTGATTTGGATGAGGGAACCAAACGTAATATTCTCAAGTTTGCTGATGAGATGAAACTTGGTGGGAATGTGAGTGATGAGGAGGATGTTAAGAGGCTTCAGGGTGATTTAGACAAGTTGAGTGAGTGGGGAAATACATGGCACATGCAGAATTATGTGGATAAATGTGACGTTATCCACTTTGGCCGGAGGAAGAGAATGGCAGAGTATTAGTTGAATGTTGATAGATTGGGAAATGTTGCACAAAGGGACCTGGGTATCTGAGAACACCAGTCACTGAAAGCAAGCATGCAGCTACAGCAAGCAGTTAGGACGACCAATGGGATGTTGTCCTTCATTGCAAGAGGATTGGAGTAGAAGAGCAAGGATGTCTTACTGCAGCTGGACAGAGCCTCGGTGAGACCACACCTGGAGTCTTGTGTACAGTGTTCCTCTCCTTATCTGAGGAAGGATGTACTTGCCACAGAGGGAGAGCAGTGAATGTTCACCAGACTGATTCCTGGGATGGCAGCATTGATGTCTGAGGGGAGATTGGGTCGGCTGGGCCTGTATTCACTGGAATGTAGAAGAGTGAGCGGGGATCTAATTGAAAGGTATAAAATTCTGACAGAGCTGGACAGGCTGGATACAGGGATATTGTTTCCTCCGGCTGGGGGTGTCTGGAACAAGGGGTCACAGTCTCAGGATATGGGGGAGGCCATTTGGGACTGAGATGAGGGGAAACCTCTTCACTCAGAGGGTGGTGAACCTGTGGAATTCTCTCCCACGGAAAGCTGTGGAGACCAAGTCACTGAATATATTTAAGAAGGAAAGAGATAGATTTCTAGACTCTAAAGGTGTCGAGGTGTATGGGGAGAGCGCTGGGGTATGGCATTGAGACAGAGGATCGGCCATGATAGTGTTGAATGGTGGGTCAGGCTCGAAGGGCTGAATGGCCTCCTCCTCCTCCTATTTTCGATGTTGATGTGACCGCCCCAAGTCTCTTTGGGCCTCCACTCTTTCCAGCCTTTCCCCATTCATAAAGCAATCTGTTCTATCATTTTTAAAGTGGGTGACCACACAATTGTCTCCAATGAAATCCATCTTTCACTCTTGGAACCATTCAGTTAAGGCATTTCACTTTAGGGCGGCACGGTGGCACAGTGGTTCGTACTGCTGCCTCACAGCGCCAGGGACCCGGGTTCAATTCCAGCCTCAGCTCGCTGTCAGTGTAGAGTTCTCCCAGTGTCTGCGTGGGTTTCCTCCGGGTGCTCCAGTTTCCTCCCACAGTCCAAACATGTGCGGGTCAGGTGGATTGGCCATGATAAATTGACCTTAGTGTCAGGGGATTAACAGGGTAAATAGATGGGATTACGGGAATCGGGCCTGGGTGGGATTGTGGTCGATGCAGACTCGATGGGCCGAATGGTCTGCCCTTCAGGGATTCTATGATTCTAGGATCTCAAATCATTGATAAATACGATGAAACTGAGACAGACACGGGGGCTTTGCAGCAGCAGGCAGAATGGGAATCATTGCATCCTGCACCGAGTTTTATTACACAACCAATTTCTGAAAATTCACAACTCTAATTCACAACAGCAAAGTGTGGGATTGCAAACTTGGAATTATTAGCACAGGACTAAAGTTTAAAAGCTAAACACTGACATTCGGAAACAGGAGATGGCCTCACATCTTCAATTCTGTGATTGTCCCCCATCTCCTGCTCTGAATATTACAATATCTCTGCCCCCTTCATGCGTCTGCAGACTTTGAAAGTTACTCAGACACCGGTGAAACTAGTCTTTATCTCGGGGCGTTTCCTGTGAAATATGCGCGTTCTCCAAAGAGACACAATCTAATTGACGCTTTCTGATACAATCTGAATCTCCTTTCAAACAACCTCCCAACCCCACTGTGCAGGAATGTCTCCTTTTGTCACATTGTTGACACTTTATCAGGAGGGAAAAGTAGATTCAACTGACAGATTCTGAGCCCCAGGTTGAATCTTTAAGATGTAAAAATGAACTGAAAGCCCAGGTCTCTCTGTTCCTGCATCCATTTTAACATTGACCCATTGATTTTAAATTGCTTCTCCTGTATAAAAATATAATCTATCGACCTCAGAGTTAAACATTAATAAGCGACTGAGCATCAACTGCGAATTATAGAAGGTAGTTCCAAACTAATATCACAGCTGGTGTGGCAAAGTGTTTCTGAATTCCACTCCTACAAGTCTAAAATCCTCAACATTGTTTGAAATCCAATGTCCCCAAGTCCTGGACTCCCCAACCAGCAGGAAAAGTTGTTCTTTATCAGTCCTCTCCATTCCCCTTATTATCTTGAAGTGTTTGATCCAATCATCCCGTAGCCTAAATTCCAGCATTACAGAGTAACACTTCAACTACACTTTTCAACAAACAATCCCAAACCAAATACAGAACAGGGTTCATAGAATCCTGTAGTGCAGGAGGCCATTCGGCCCATCGAGTCAGCACTGACCACAATCCCACCCAGGCCCCATCCCTATAATCCCACACATTTACCTCAGCCACTCCTCCTGACACTAAGGGACAATTTAGCTTGGCCAATCCACCTAACCTGTACACCTGATAGAAGTCTGCCAGATTATGAGGGGCATGGACAGAGTGGATAGTCAGAAGCTTTTTCCCAGGGTGGAGGAGTTATTACTCGGGGGCATAGGTTTAAGGTGCGAGGGGCAAGGTTTAAAGGAGATGTGGGAGGAAAGTTTTTTTACACAGAGGGTGGTGGGTGCCTGGAACTCGTTGCCAGGGGAGGGAGTGGAAACGGATACGATAGTGACTTTTCAAGGGCGTCTTGACAAAGACATGAATAAGATGGGAATGGAGGGATATGGTCCCCGGAAGGGTAGGGGGTTTTAGTTCAGTCAGGCAGCATGGTCGGTGCAGGCTTGGAGAGCCGAAAGACCTGTTCCCGTGCTGTAATTTTCTTTGTTCTATCTTTGGAGTGTGGGATGAAACCGGAGCACCCGGAGGAAACCCACACAAACATGGGAAGGACGTTCAAACTCCAGTCAGAAAGTGACCCATGCTGGGAATCGAAGGCGGGTCCCTGGCACTGTGAGGAAGCAGTGCTAACCCCTGCATCACTATGCCACCCCCATATTGAAAACTTGGGTTCAAATTCAAGACAGCCGCAAATTCACTTTGAGAAAAGTTCCCTCTGCTGTTGAAAGGAATTTTTAATTGAGGATTTTTATTTCTGGGAAAACTGAACTCACATTGAACAGCATCCCAGTGTGGGATTTAAACTCTCGTTTGTTTCAGTCCTGGGGAGAGAGATGGAGCGAGAGGGAGAGATACAGATACAGAGGCAGAGAGACACAGAAACAGGATGGGATTGTGCTGTACATGTTTCAGAGCTGATACTGAGACACACACGAGATGGACAATCGCAGCCCAGAGTGAATCATTCTCTGTTACCTGCAGTGTCCTGGACATGGACAGAAGCTGACACTCAGACACACACAACAACAACTTGCATTTATATAGCACCTTGAACAGTATCATCCCAAGATGCTTCACAGGAGCCTTAATGTGAGAAATCTGACCCCGAGTCACAGGAGAGTTTAGGGTCACATGTCCCAAAGGTTTGGCCAGATGGTTTTTACGAACTATTTTAATTGGAGGAAAAGGAGGTGTTAAAATGGAGAAAACCAATCTGCTTCACTCATGTCCTTTATGGAAGGAAATCTGCCGTCCTTACCTGGTCGGGCCTACATGTGACTCCAGCCTCACAGCAATGTGGTTGACTCTTAGATGCTGTTTGAAATGGCCTAGCAAGCCACTCAGTTCATGAGCAATTAGGGACGAGGAGTAAACGCTGGCAGAACCAGCCAGGCCCACATCCCATGGATGTATTTGAGTAAAACGTTCAGGGAAGGAATTCCAGAGTTGGAGCCCACGCAGATGAAGACACAGCTCCCAATGGGGAAACGATTCAAATTGTGGATGGTCACGGAGCCAGAATGAAAGGAAAACAGATATGGGAGGATGGTGGGACTGGAGGAGGTGGATAAACAGCAAGAAACATTTCTCTATCTCTGTGCTATCAGTTTCCATTATTCTCCTGACAACTTGGATCAAATTGTCCCTGACACTCCAAAATTCCTGGGAATACAGCCCTCGTTTGTGTCTCCATAGCTGCATATCTGTCACATTTAAAATACTAACGTTACTTTAGTGAAGAGACAACTCTGTCAGAAATATCTCAGTGCTGCGTTCACACGAAATGGCCACTGGGAAGAAACGCCAAATGGCTGCCTGATATTTGTGGATATTTTTCACGGAATCCCAGAAAGGGAGAGATGGACAGAAGACACAGAGACAGAGAGTGAGAAAAAGAGAGAGACACAGATTGATGGAGGTATAAAAGCTTTCCCTTTACCTGCACATGATTTAACTTGTTCCCAGTTGGTTTATGGTTTCTCTCCTCAACTTATTATCCAAAGTGCATCACTTCACATTTCTCAGTGTTGAAGTTAACTTTCTGTCCCTTTCATTTCAATCTCCTCTGCACCCGCTCCCGAACACAAATAATTGTCTGGTAGAAAGTGAGAAGGAGCCTCGACAGAGAGGTTGGGAAGGATTGAATGGGGAGAGGCAGAAACCCTCAACACATTTCAAAACGACACTGATTTCCACTTGAAGGAATAACTTCTCCACCCCAACACTATCCCGTCATTCTCGATAAGCCCATGCTGCCCGTGTTCTGTGATAAATTACACGCAAGTGAAAAGATGATTTTAAATAGTGGGGTTACATTTGCCACCCCCCAATCTGTAGGAACTGCTCCAGAGTCGATAGAATTTTGGAAGATGACCAGCAATGCATCCAATATTTCCAGCGCCGCTTCCTTTAATACTCTGGGATGTAGATTATCAGGCCCTGGGGATTTGTCAGCCTTTAACCCCATTCATTCCCCCAGCACCATTTTCTTACTAATACTGATTTCCTTCAATTCAATTCCACACTCTCACTAAACCATTGGTTCCCTAACATTTCTGACAGGTTATCTGTGCCTCTTTTGTGAAGACAGAACCAAAGTATATGTTCAATTCTTCTGCCATTTCTTTGCTCCCCATTATAATTTCCCCGGAGAGATGGAGAGAGGCAGAGTCACTGAGAGATAGGGATGAGAGAGTAATGCAGAGAGTAACAGTGAGATATTCAGGAGGGCAAGCAGCTAATAGTGGGGTACAACAAGGATCACTCCAAAGCCACAGATATTGCCTCACGTTGCCGCTGTCGCCATTTACCTTAAATCAGCATCCTCTGCTTCCCAACCTTTCCCCCAATGTGCCGATTATCTCAAAGCTGATCCTCTCAGTCCCGGGACATCACGGCAGGAGTTCCTCAGGGTGAGTGTCCGAGGCCCCACCATCTTCAGCTGCTCCATCACTGACCTTCCCTCCATAGGTGAGATGTTCGCTGATGATCGCACCATTCACAACTCCTCAGATTGTGAAATAGTCAATGCAGAAATACTGACAGATTCTGAGCCCCAGGTTGAATCTTTAAGATGTAAAAATGAACTGAAAGCCCAGGTCTCTCTGTTCCTGCAAGTATTTTAACATAGACCCATTGATTTTAAATTGCTTCTCCTGTGTGTAAAATACCATCTATCAACTTCAGGTTTGAACATTAATAAGCGACTGAGCATCAACTGTGAATTAGAGAAGGTAGTTCCAAACTAATATCACACCTGGTGTGGCAAAGTGCTCCTGAATTTCACTCCGAAAAGTCTAAAACCCTAAACATTGTCTAAAATCCAATGTCCCCCAAGTCCTGTCCCCATCAAACACTCCCAGTACAGATACAGCACAGGGTTAGGTACAGAGTAAAGCTCCCTCGACACTGTCCCCATTAAACACACCCAGGACAAATACAGCACGGGGTTCAATACAGAGTAAAGGTCCCTCGACACTGTCTCCATCAAACACTCGCAGGACTGGGACAGCACGGGGTTAGATACAGAGTAAAGCTCCCTCTACACTGTCCCCCATCAAACACACCCAGGACAGGGACAGCACGGGGTTAGATACAGAGTAAAGCTCCCTCTACACTGTCCCCCATCAAACACACCCAGGACAGGTACAGAACGGGGTTAGATACAGAGTGAAGCTCCCTCTACACTGTCCCCATCAAACACTCCCAGGACAGGTACAGCACAGGGATCGATACAGAGTGAAGCTCCCTCTACACTGTCTCCATCAAACACTCCCAGGACAGGTACAGCACGGGGTTCGATACAGAGTGAAGCTCCCTCTACACTGTCCCCCATCAAACACTCCCAGGACAGGGACAGCACGGGGATCGATACAGAGTGAAGCTCCCTCTACACTGTCTCCATCAAACACTCCCAGGACAGGGACAGCACGGGGTAAGATACAGAGCAAAGCTCGCTCTACACTGTCCCCATAAACCACTTCCAGGAGAGATATAGCACGTGGTTAGATACAGAGTAAAGCTCCCTCTACACTGTCCCCCATCAAACACGCCCAGGACAGGTACGGCACGTGTTTAGATACAGAGTGAGGCTCCCTCTACACTGTCCCCATCAAACACTCCCAGGACAGGGACAGCACGGGGTTAGATACAGAGTAAAGCTCCCTCTACACTGTCCCCCATCAAACACTCCCAGGACAGGTACAGCACGGGGTTAGATACAGAGTAAAGCTCCCTCTACACTGTCCCCCATCAAACACTCCCAGGACAGGTACAGCACGGGTTTCGATACAGAGTGAAGCTCCCTCGACACTGTCCCCATCAAACACTCCCAGGACAGGGACAGCACGGGGTGAGATTCAGAGTGAAGCTCCCTATACACTGTCCCCATCAAATAATCCAATGACAGATACAGCATGGTGCTAGATTAAAGGAAAAGCTGCCTCCACATTGTGCACATCAAACACACCCAGGACAGGTACAGCACGGGGTTAGATACAGCTCAAATCTTCCTCTACATTTTGCCCATCATTGTGTGTGTGTGTGTGTGATAGAGTGTGTGTGTGCGTGTGAGAGAATGTGTGTGTGAGAGAGAGTGTGTGTGTGTGAGAGAGAGTGTGTGTGTGTGAGAGAGAGTGTGTGTGTGTGAGAGAGTGTGTGTGAAAGAATGTGTGTGTGAGAGAGAGAGTGTGTGTGTGTGAGAGAGAGTGTGTGTACGAGAGAGAGAGTGTGTGAGAAAGTGTGTGTGTGTGAGACAGAGTGTGTGTGAGAGAGTGTGTGCGAGAGAGAGAGTGTGTGCGAGAGAGAGAGTGTGTGTGCGAGAGAGAGTGTGTGTGCGAGAGAGAGTGTGTGCGTGAGAGAGAGGGTGTGTTAGAGAGAGTGTGTGTGTGAGAAAGAGTGTGTGTGTGAGAGACAGAGTGTGTGTGAGAGAGTGTGTGTGAGAGAGAGAGTGTGTGCGAGAGAGAGAGTGTGTGTGTGTGAGAGAGAGAGTGTGTGTGAGAGAGAGAGAGTGTGTGTGAGAGAGAGTGTGTGCGAGAGAGAGAGTGTGTGTGAGAGAGAGAGTGTGTGTGAGAGAGAGAGTGTGTGAGAGAGAGAGAGTGTGTGTGTGAGAGAGAGTGTGTGTGAGAGAGAGTGTGTGTGTGTGACAGAGAGAAAGAGCATGCGTGTGAGTGAGAGAGTGCGTAAGAGATAGTGTATGTGTGTGTGAGAGAAAGAGAGAGCATGTGTGTGTGTGTCTGAGAGGGTGTAAGGAGAGCGTGTGTGTGACCTGATCTCCCTCGACAGTCTATCAGTAACTGAAACACGGGATTAGATGCAAAGTAAAGGTCCCTCGACACTGTTCCCATCAAACACTCCCAGGAAAGGTACAGGTACAGCACAGAGATCGATACAGAGTAAAGCTCTCTCTGCACTGTTCCCATCAAACACTCCCAGGACAGACACAGCACAGAGTTCGATACAGAGTAAAGCTCCCTCTACACTGTCCCCATCCAACACACCCAGGAGAGATACAGCACGGGGTTAGATACAGATTAAAGCTCACTGGACACTGTCCCCATATAACAGCCCTAGAACAGATACAGCACGGGGTTAGACATAGAGTAAAGCTTCCTCTGCACTGTCCCCATCAAACAAACCAAGGACAGGTACAGCACGGGTTTAGATACAGAGTAAAGCTCCCTCGATACTGTCCCCATCAAACACTCCCAGGACAGGGACAGCATGGGTTAGATACAGAGTAAAGCTCCCTCTGCACTATCCCCATCAAACACTCCAAGGACAGATACAGCAGGGGGTTAGATATGGTGTAAAGCTCCCTCTACAATATCCCCATCAGACAAACCAAGGACAGGTACAGCACGGGGTTAGATACAGAGTAAAGCTCCCTCTTCACTGTCCCCATGAAACACTCCCATGACAGATACAGCAAGTGGTTAGATGTAGAGTAAAGCTCCCTCGACACTGTCCCCATCAAACACTCCCAGGACAGGTACAGCATGGGGTTAGATACAGAGTAAATCTACCTCTACACTGTCCCCATCAAACACTCCCGGAACAGACACAGCACGGGGTGAGATACAGATTAAATCTCCCTCGACACTGTCTCCATCAAACACTCGCAGGACAGGGACAGCACGGGTTAGATACAGAGTAAAGCTCCCTCTACACTGTCCCCCATCAAACACACCCAGGACAGGTACAGCACGGGGTTAGATACAGAGTGAAGCTCCCTCTACACTGTCCCCATCAAACACTCCCAGGACAGGTACAGCACAGGGATCGATACAGAGTGAAGCTCCCTCTACACTGTCTCCATCAAACACTCCCAGGACAGGTACAGCACGGGGTTCGATACAGAGTGAAGCTCCCTCTACACTGTCCCCCATCAAACACTCCCAGGACAGGTACAGCACGGGGTTAGATACAGAGTGAAGCTCCCTCTACACTGTCTCCATCAAACACTCCCAGGACAGGTACAGCACGGGGATCGATACAGAGTGAAGCTCCCTCTACACTGTCTCCATCAAACACTCCCAGGACAGGGACAGCACGGGGTAAGATACAGAGCAAAGCTCGCTCTACACTGTCCCCATAAACCACTTCCAGGAGAGATATAGCACGTGGTTAGATACAGAGTAAAGCTCCCTCTACACTGTCCCCCATCAAACACGCCCAGGACAGGTACAGCACGTGTTTAGATACAGAGTGAGGCTCCCTCTACACTGTCCCCATCAAACACTTCCAGGACAGGGACAGCACGGGGTTAGATACAGAGTAAAGCTCCCTCTACACTGTCCCCCATCAAACACTCCCAGGACAGGTACAGCACGGGGTTAGATACAGAGTAAAGCTCCCTCTACACTGTCCCCCATCAAACACTCCCAGGACAGGTACAGCACGGGTTTAGATACAGAGTGAAGCTCCCTCGACACTATCCCCATCAAACACTCCCAGGACATGTACAGCACGGGTTTTGATACAGAGTGAAGCTCCCTCGACACTGTCCCCATCAAACACTCCCAGGACAGGTACAGCACGGGGTTAGATACAGAGTAAAGCTCCCTCTGCACTATCCCCATCAAACACTCCAAGGACAGATACAGCAGGGGGTTAGATATGGTGTAAAGCTCCCTCTACAATATCCCCATCAGACAAACCAAGGACAGGTACAGCACGGGGTTAGATACAGAGTAAAGCTCCCTCTTCACTGTCCCCATGAAACACTCCCATGACAGATACAGCAAGTGGTTAGATGTAGAGTAAAGCTCCCTCGACACTGTCCCCATCAAACACTCGCAGGACAGGCACAGCACGGGGTGAGATACAGATTAAATCTACCTCTACACTGTCCCCATCAAACACTCCCGGAACAGACACAGCACGGGGTGAGATACAGATTAAATCTCCCTCGACACCGTCCCCATCAAACACTCCCAGGACAGTTACAGCACGGGGTTAGATGCAGAGTAAAGCTCCCTCTACACTGTCCCCTTCAAACACTCCCAGGACAGGTACAGCAAGTGGTTAGATACAGAGTAAAGCTCCCACTTCACTGTCCTCATCAAACACTCCCAGGACATATACAGCACAGGGTTAGATACAGATTAAATCTACCTCTACACTGTCCCCATCAAACACTCCCGGAACAGACACAGCACGGGTTTCGAGACAGAGTGAAGCTCCCTCGACACTGTCCCCATCAAACACTCCCAGGACAGGGACAGCACGGGGTGAGATTCAGAGTGAAGCTCCCTATACACTGTCCCCATCAAATAATCCAATGACAGATACAGCATGGTGCGAGATTAAAGGAAAAGCTGCCTCCACATTGTGCACATCAAACACACCCAGGACAGGTACAGCACGGGGTTAGATACAGCTCAAATCTTCCTCTCCATTTTGCCCATCATTGTGTGTGTGTGTGTGTGATAGAGAGAGTGTGTGTGTGAGAGAGAGTGTGTGTGTGAGAGAGAGTGTGTCTGTGTGGGAGAGAATGTGTGTGTGAGAGAGAGGGTCTGTGTGTGTGTGAGAGAGAGTGTGTGTACGAGAGAGTGGGTGTGAGATAGAGTGTGTGCGAGAGAGAGTGTGCGAGAGAGAGAGTGTGTGCGAGAGAGTGTGTGCGAGAGAGAGAGTGTGTGCGTGAGAGAGAGTGTGTGCGTGAGAGAGAGTGTGTGCGTGAGAGAGAGTGTGTGCGTGAGAGAGAGTGTGTGCGTGAGAGAGAGTGTGTGCGTGAGAGAGAGTGTGTGCGTGAGAGAGAGTGTGTGCGTGAGAGAGAGGGTGTGTGTGTGAGAGAGTGTGTGAGAGAGAGAGTGTGTGTGAGAGAGAGAGAGTGTGTGTGAGAGAGAGAGTGTGTGCGAGAGAGAGAGAGTGTGTGTGTGAGAGAGAGTGTGTGTGTGAGAGAGAGTGTGTGTGTGAGAGAGAGAGTGTGTGTGAGAGAGAGTGTGTGTGAGAGAGAGTGTGTGTGTGAGAGAGAGACAGAGTGTGTGTGAGAGAGAGAGGTGTGTGTGTGAGAGAGACTGTGTGTGAGAGAGAGTGTGTGTGTGTGAGAGAGAGAGTGTCTGTGTGTGAGAGAGAGCGAGTGTGTGTGTGAGAGAGTGTGTGTGTGTGTGAGAGAGTGTGTGAGAGACAGAGTGTGTGTGAGTGAGAGAGACCGTGTGTGTGAGAGAGAGAGTGTGTGTGAGAGAGAGGGCGTGTGTGAGAGAGTGTGTGTGTGAGAGAGTGTGTGTGTGTGAGAGAGTGTGTGTGTGTGTGTGTGAGAGAGTGTGTGCGAGAGAGAGTGTGTGCGAGAGAGAGTCTGTCTGTGTGAGAGAGAGAGAGTGTGTGCGAGAGAAAGACTGTGTGTGTGAGAGAGTGTGTGTGTGAGAGAGTGTGTGTGTGAGAGAGTGTGTGTGTGAGAGAGTGTGTGTGTGTGAGAGTGTGTCTGTGAGTGAGAGTATATGTTTGAGAGAGTGTATGTGTGAGAGAGTGAGTGTATGTGTGTGAGAGTGTGTCAGTGAGAGAGAGTGTATGTGTGAGAGAGTGAGTGCATGTGTGTGAGAGTGTCAGTTGGAGATAATGCATGGGTGAGAGTGTGTGAGCGTGAAAGTGTGTGTGAGAGAATGTGTGTGAGAGAGAAAGTGTGTGTGACAGAGAGAAAGAGCATGTGTGTGAGTGAGAGAGTGCGTAAGAGATAGTGTATGTGTGTGTGAGAGACAGAGAGAGCATGTGTGTGTGTGTGTGTGTGTGTCTGAGAGTGTGCAAGGAGAGCGTGTGTGTGACCTGATCTTCCTCGACAGTCTATCAGTAACTGAAACACGGGATTAGATGCAAAGTAAAGCTCCCTCGACACTGTTCCCATCAAACACTCCCAGGAAAGGTACAGGTACAGCACAGAGTTCGATACAGAGTAAAGCTCTCTCTACACTGTTCCCATCAAACACTCCCAGGACAGACACAGCACAGAGTTTGATACAGAGTAAAGCTTCCTCTACACTGTCCCCATCCAACACACCCAGGACAGATACAGCACGGGGTTAGATACAGAGTAAAGCTCCCTCTACACTGTCCCCATCAAACACTCCCAGGACAGGTACAGCACAGGGTTAGATACAGATTAAAGCTCACTGTACACTGTCCCCATCAAAACAGTCCCAGTACAGATACAGCACGGGGTTAGATATAGAGTAAAGCTCCCTCGACACTGTCCCCATCAAACAAACCAAGGACAGATACAGCACGGGGTTAGGTACAGAGTAAATCTCCCTCTGCACTGTCCCCAACAAACACTCCCAGGACAGATACAACACGGGGTTAGATCCAGAGTAAATCTCCCTCTGCACTGTTCCCAACAAACACTCCCAGAACAGTTACAGCACGGGGTTAGATACAGAGTAAAGCTCCCTCTACACTGTCCCCATCAAACACTCCCAGGACAGGTACAGCACGGGGTTAGATACAGAGTAAAGCTCTCGCTACACTGTCCCCATCAATACTCCCAGGACAGGTCCAGCACGGGGTTAGATACAGATTAAAGCTCACTGTACACTGTCCCCATCAAACAGTCCCAGAACAGATAGAGCACGGGGTTAGACATAGAGTAAAGCTCCCTCTACACTGTCCCCATCAAACACTCCCAGGACAGGTGCAGCACGGGGTTAGATACAGAGTAAAGCTCCCTCTACACTGTCCCCATCAAACAAACCAAGGACAGGTACAGCACGGGTTTAGATACAGAGTAAAGCTCCCTCGACACTGTCCCCATCAAACACTCCCAGGGCAGGGACAGCATGGGTTAGATACAGAGTAAAGCTCCCTCTGCACTATCCCCATCAAACACTCCAAGGACAGATACAGCAGGGGGTTAGATACAGAGTAAAGCTCCCTCTACTCTGTCCCCATGAAACACTCCCATGACAGATACAGCAAGTGGTTAGATGTAGAGTAAAGCTCCCTCGACACTGTCCCCATCAAACACTCCCAGGACAGGTACAGCATGGGGTTAGATACAGAGTAAATCTACCTGAACACTGTCCCCATCAAACACTCCCGGAACAGACACAGCACGGGGTGAGATACAGATTAAATCTCCCTCGACACTGTCCCCATCAAACACTCCCAGGACAGTTACAGCACGGGGTGAGATACAGATTAAATCTCCCTCGACGCTGTCCTCTTCAAACACTCCCAGGACAGGTACAGCACGGGGTTAGATACAGATTAAATCTCCCTCTACACTGTCCCCATCAAACTCGCCCAGCACAGGTACAGCACGGGGTTAGATACAGAGTAAAGCTCCCTCGACACTGTCCCCATCAAACAGTCCCACAACAGATACAGCACGGGGTTAGATACAGAGTAAAGCTCCCTCGACACTGTCCCCATCAAACACTCCCAGGACAGGTACAGCACGGAGTTAGATACAGAGTAAAGCTCCCTCGACACTGTCCCCATCAAACACTCCCACCACAGATACAGCACGGGGTTAGATACAGAGTAAAGCTCCCACTTCACTGTCCTCATCTAACACTCCCAGGACATATACAGCACAGGGTTAGATACAGAGTAAAGTTCCCTCTACACTATCCCCATCAAACACTCCCAGGACAGGTACAGCACGGGTTTAGATACAGAGTGAAGCTACCTATACACTGTGCCCATCATATAATCCAATGACAGACACAGCATGGTGCTAGATTAAAGGAAAAGCTGCCTCCACATTGTGCACATCAAACACACCCAGGACAGGTACAGCACGGGTTATATACAGCTCAAATCTTCCTCTACATTTTGCCCATCGTTGTGTGTGTGAGAGAGAGAGAGTGTGTGTGTGTGTGAGAGAGAGTGTGTGTGTGAGAGAGAGTGTGTGTGAGAGAGAGTGTCTGTGTGAGAGAGAGAGGTGTGTGTGTGAGAGAGACTGTGTGTGAGAGAGAGTGTGTGTGTGTGTGAGAGAGAGTCTGTGTGTGAGAGAGAGCGAGTGTGTGTGTGAGAGAGTGTGTGTGTGTGTGAGAGACAGAGTGTGTGTGAGTGAGAGAGACCGTGTGTGTGAGAGAGAGTGAGAGAGAGGGCGTGTGTGAGAGAGTGTGTGTGTGTGAGAGAGTGTGTGTGTGTGTGTGTGAGAGCGTGTGCGTGAGAGAGAGTCTGTCTGTGTGAGAGAGAGTGTGTGTGCGAGAGAAAGAGTGTGTGTGTGAGAGAGTGTGTGTGAGTGAGAGTGTGTGTGTGAGTGAGAGTGTGTGTGTGAGAGAGAGTGTGTGTGTGTGAGAGTGTGTGTGTGAGTGAGAGTGTGTGTGTGAGTGAGAGTGTGTGTGTGAGTGAGAGTGTGTGTGTGAGAGAGAGTGTGTGTGTGAGTGAGAGTGTGTGTGTGAGAGAGAGTGTGTGTGTGAGTGAGAGTGTGTGTGTGAGTGAGAGTGTGTGTGTGAGTGAGAGTGTGTGTGTGAGTGAGAGTGTGTGTGTGAGAGAGAGTGTGTGTGTGAGTGAGAGTATATGTTTGAGATAGAGTGTATGTGTGTGAGAGTGAGTGTATGTGAGTGAGAGACTGTGTGCATGTGTGTGAGAGTGTGTCAGTGAGAGAGAGTGCATGGGTGAGAGTGTGTGAGCGTGAAAGTGTGTGACAGAGAGAAAGTGTGTGAGAGAGAAAGTGTGTGTGACAGAGAGAAAGAGCATGTGTGTGAGTGAGAGAGTGCGTAAGAGATAGTGTATGTGTGTGTGAGAGACAGAGAGAGCATGTGTGTGTGTGAGAGACAGAGAGAGCATGTGTGTGTGTGTGTGTGTGTGTATCTGAGAGTGTGTAAGGAGAGCGTGTGTGTGACCTGATCTTCCTCTACAGTCTATCAGTAACTGAAACGCGGGATTAGATGCAAAGTAAAGCTCCCTCGACACTGTTCCCATCAAACACTCCCAGGAAAGGTACAGGTACGGTACAGAGTTCGATACAGAGTAAAGCTCTCTCTACACTGTTCCCATCAAACACTCCCAGGACAGACACAGCACAGAGTTTGATACAGAGTAAAGCTCCCCCTACACTGTCCCCATCCAACACACCCAGGACAGATACAGCACGGGGTTAGATACAGAGTAAAGCTCCCTCTACACTGTCCCCATCAAACACTCCCAGGACAGGTACAGCACAGGGTTAGATACAGATTAAAGCTCACTGTACACTGTCCCCATCAAACAGTCCCAGAACAGATACAGCCTGGGGTTAAATATAGAGTAAAACTCCCTCGACACTGTCCCCATCAAACAAACCAAGGACAGATACAGCACAGGGTTAGATACAGAGTAAAGCTCCCTCTGCACTGTCCCCAACAAACTTGCCCAGGACAGGTACACACAGGTTTAGATACAGAGTAAATCTCCCTCGATACTGTCCCCATCAAACAAACCAAGGACAGATACAGCACGGGGTTCGATACAGAGTAAATCTCCCTCTGCACTGTCCCCAACAAACACTCCCAGGACAGATACAACACGGGGTTAGATACAGAGTAAAGCTCCCTCTACACTGTCCCCATCAAATACTCCCAGGACAGGTCCAGCACGGGGTTAGATACAGATTAAAGCTCCCTCTACACTGTCTCCATCAAACACTCCCAGGACAGGTACAGCACAGGGTTAGATACAGAGTAAAGCTCCCTCTACACTGTCCCCATCAAACAAACCAAGGACAGGTACAGCACGGGTTTAGATACAGAGTAAAGCACCCTCGATACTGTCCCCATCAAACACTCCCAGGGCAGGGACAGCATGGGTTAGATACAGAGTAAAGCTCCCTCTGCACTATCCCCATCAAACACTCCAAGGACAGATACAGCAGGGGGTTAGATATGGAGTAAAGCTCCCTCTACAATATCCCCATCAGACAAACTAAGGACAGGTACAGCACGGGGTTAGATACAGAGTAAATCTCCCTCTTCACTGTCCCCATGAAACACTCCCATGACAAATACAGCAAGTGGTTAGATGTAGAGTAAAGCTCCCTCGACACTGTCCCCATCAAACACTCCCAGGACAGGTACAGCATGGGGTTAGATACAGAGTAAATCTACCTGAACACTGTCCCCATCAAACACTCCCGGAACAGACACAGCACGGGGTGAGATACAGATTAAATCTCCCTCGACACTGTCCCCATCAAACACTCCCAGGACAGGTACAGCACGGGGTTAGATACAGATTAAATCTCCCTCTACACTGTCCCCATCAAACTCGCCCAGCACAGATACAGCAAGTGGTTAGGTACAGAGTAAAGCTCCCACTTCACTGTCCTCATCTAACACTCCGAGGACATATACAGCACAGGGTTAGATACAGAGTAAAGCTCCCTCTACACTATCCCTATCAAACACTGCCAGGACAGGTACAGCACGGGTTTAGATACAGAGTGAAGCTCCCTATACACTGTCCCCATCAAACACTCCCAGGACAGGTACAGCACGGGTTTAGATACAGAGTAAAGCTCCCTATACACTGTCCCCATCATATAATCCAATGACAGACACAGCATGGTGCTAGATTAAAGGAAAAGCTGCCTCCACATTGTGCACATCAAACACACCCAGGGCAGGTACAGCACGGGGTTAGATACAGCTCAAATCTTCCTCTACATTTTGCCCATCATTGTGTGTGTGAGAGAGAGAGTGTGTGTGTGAGAGAGAGAGAGTGTGTGTGTGTGTGAGAGAGAGTGTGTGTGTGTGAGAGAGAGTGTGTGAGAGAGTGTGTGTGAGAAAGAGAGAGTGTGTGTGAGAGAGAGAGTGTGTGTGAGAGAGAGAGTGTGTGCGAGAGAGAGAGTGTGTGTGAGAGAGAGTGTGTGTGTGAGAGAGAGTGTGTGTGTGAGAGAGAGTGTGTGCGAGAGAGAGTGTGTGCGAGAGAGAGTGTGTCCGAGAGAGAGAGCGTGTGCGTGAGAGAGAGTGTGTGTGTGAGAGAGAGAGAGACTGTGTGAGAGACAGAGTGTGTGCGTGAGAGAGGGTGTGCGTGAGAGAGTATATGTTTGAGAGAGAGTGTATATGTGAGAGAGAGAGTGAGTGTGTGAGAGAGTGTTTGTGTGAGAGAGAGAGTGTGTGCGAGACAGAGTGTGTGTGTGTGAGACAGAGTGTGTGTGTGTGAGAGAGTGAGTTTATTTGTGTGTGAGAGACTGAGTGCATGTGTGTGAGAGTGTCAGTTGGAGATAATGCATGGGTGAGAGTGTGTGAGCGTGAAAGTGTGTGTGAGATAATGTGTGTGAGAGAGAAAGTGTGTGTGACAGAGAGAAAGAGCATGTGTGTGAGTGAGAGAGTGCGTAAGAGATAGTGTATGTGTGTGTGTGAGACAGAGAGAGCATGTGTGTGTGTGTGTCTGAGAGTGTGGAAGGAGAGCTTGTGTGTGACCTGATCTTCCTCTACAGTCTATCAGTAACTGAAACACGGGATTAGATGCAAAGTAAAGCTCCCTCGACACTGTTCCCATCAAACACGGGGGAGGGAGTGGAAGCAGATACGATAGTGAGTTTTACGGAACGTCTGGACAAATACATGAATAGGATGGGAATAGAGGGATATGGTCCCCGGAAGGGTAGGGGGTTTTAGTTCAGTCGGGCAGCATGGTTGGTGCAGGCTTGGAGGGCCGAAGGACCTGTTCCTGTGCTGTAATTCTCTTTGTTCTTTGAGAAGCTCGTCAACATCTTTTCCAAAAGGGAGGGCAGTCTAAAACTAGAAGACATAGGTTTAAGGTGAGAGGGGAGAGGGTCCAGAGGGCAATTCTTTTCACACATAGGGTGGTGAGGGATTGGAACAAGCTGCCAGAGGTCGTAGTAGAAGCGGACACAATTTTATATTTTAAAAAGCATTTAGACAGTTATTCTGGTAAGATTGGTATGGAGGGATTTGGGCCAAACGCAAGGCATTTGATACGAGCTTAATGGTAAAAACTGGGTGGCAGGGAAAAGTTGGGCCAAAGGGCCCATTTGTATCTGAGCTCTGTTTTCTGCCCGGAAACCATTTCTCAATCCATCCCAGTATTTTCCAAATTTGTGGATGGGACACAGTAAATTGCCGTTTCCTGTCCAAAGCTGTGTTGGTTCGGTGGATTAAGGTAAATGTGTGGGGTTACGGGGATAGGGCTGGGTCAAGGGCCTTGGTAAGATACTGTGTCAGAGAGTCAGTACAGACTCGATGGGCTGAATGGTCTCCTTCTGCACTGCAGGGATTCTGTGACTCTACTATTAAGATCCCTTTGTCATTTGAAGCTTCCAGCTAAAATGCTGACAATGCTGCCTATTTCTGTGCACTTTGGCAAACGTTCTGTCTCATCACCGGGCGACACGGTGGCACAGTGGTTAGCACTGCTGACTCACAGCGCCAGGGATCTGGGTTCGATTCCCCGCCTCGAGTGACTGTCTGTGTGGAGTTTGCACGTTTGCTAAATTGCCCCTTAGTGTCAGGGGGATTTGGGCGTGGGTGGGATTATTGTTGGGGCAGGCTTGTTGGGCTGAATGGCCTCATTCTGCAGTGTAGGAATGGTTGATAAATAGTGAAACTGAGACACAAACTGGGGCTTGGCAGCAGCAGACAGAATGGGAATCATTGCATCCTGCAGGGATTTTTATTACAGAATCAATTTCAGAAAATTTACAACTCAAAAGTCACAACAGCAAAGTGTGGGATTGCAAACTTGGAATGATTAGCCCAGGACTAAAGTTTAAAAGCTACAGATTGACATTCAGAAACAAGAGATGGCCTCACATCTTCAATTCTGTGATTGTCCCCCATCTCCTGCTCTGAATATTACAAAATCTCTGCCCCCTTCATGCGTCTGGAGACTTTGAAAGTTACGCAGACATTGGTAAAACTTTCCTTTATCTCAAGGCATCTCCTGTGAAATACTCACCTTCTGCAAAGAGACACAATCTAATTGACACTTTCTGAATCTCCTTTCAAACAACCTCCCAACCCCACTGTGCAGGATGCAGGAATGTCACCTTTTGTCACATTCCCCAACACAATTGTTGACACGTTTTCGGGACAGGAAAAGTAGATTCAACTGACAGATTCTGAGCCCCAGGTTGAATCTTTAAGATGTAAAAATGAACTGAAAGCCCAGGTCTCTCTGTTCCTGCAACTATTTTAACATTGACCCATTGATTTTAAATTGCTTCTCCTGTGTGTAAAATATCATCTATCAACTTCAGGTTTGAACATTAATAAGCGACTGAGCATCAACTGTGAATTATAGAAGGTAGTTCCAAACTAATATCACACCTGGTGTGGCAAAGTGTTCCTGAATTTCACTCCGAAAAGTCTAAAACCCTAAACATTGTCTAAAATCCAATGTCCCCTAAGTCCTGTCCCCATCAAACACTGTAAGAAGTCTCACAACACCAGGTTAAAGACTTTAACATGGTGTTGTGAGACTTCTTACTGTGCTTACCCCAGTCCAACGCCGGCATCTCCACATCATGCCCATCAAACACTCCCAGGACAGATACAGCAAGGGGTTAGATACAGAATAAAGCTCCCTCTACACTGTCCCCATTAAACAATCCCAGGACAAATACAGCACGGGGTTCAATACAGAGTAAAGGTCCCTCTACACTGTCCCCATCAAACACACCCAGGACAGGTACAGCATGGGGTTAGATACAGAATAAAGCTCCCTCTACACTGTCCCCATCAAACACACCCAGGACAGGTACAGCATAAGGTTAGATACAGAATAAAGCTCCATCGACACTGTCCCAATCAAACACTCACAGGATAGATACAGCACAGAGTGTGCGTGAGTGAGACAGACAGTGTGCGTGAGCGAGACAGAGAGTGTGCGTGAGCGAGACAGAGAGTGTGTGTGAGAGACAGAGTGTGTGTGAGCGAGACAGGGAGTGTGTGTGAGAGACAGGGAGTGTGTGTGAGAGACAGAGAGTGTGTGTGAGAGAGACAGAGAGTGTGTGTGAGAGAGACAGAGAGTGTGTGTGAGCGAGACAGAGAGTGTGGTGAGCGAGACAGAGAGTGTGTGTGAGAGACAGAGTGTGTGTGAGAGACAGAGTGTGTGAGAGAGACAGAGAGTGTGTGAGAGACAGAGAGTGTGTGTGAGAGAGACAGAGTGTGTGTGAGCGAGACAGAGTGTGTGTGTGAGAGACAGAGTGTGTGTGTGAGAGACAGAGTGTGTGTGAGAGACAGAGTGTGTGAGAGAGACAGAGAGTGTGTGAGAGACAGAGAGTGTGTGTGAGAGAGACAGAGTGTGTGAGAGAGACAGAGAGTGTGTGTGAGAGACAGAGTGTGTGAGAGAGACAGAGTGTGTGAGCGAGACAGAGAGTGTGTGTGAGAGACAGAGAGTGTGTGAGAGACAGAGTGTGTGAGAGAGACAGAGAGTGTGTGAGAGACAGAGAGTGTGTGTGAGAGAGACAGAGTGTGTGAGAGAGACAGAGAGTGTGTGTGAGAGACAGAGTGTGTGAGAGAGACAGAGTGTGTGAGCGAGACAGAGAGTGTGTGTGAGAGACAGAGAGTGTGTGTGAGAGACAGAGAGTGTGTGTGAGAGACAGAGTGTGTGTGAGAGACAGAGAGTGTGTGTGAGAGACAGAGAGTGTGTGTGAGAGACAGAGAGTGTGTGTGAGAGACAGAGAGTGTGTGTGAGAGAGACAGAGAGTGTGTGTGAGAGAGACAGAGAGTGTGTGTGAGAGACAGAGAGTGTGTGTGAGAGAGACAGAGAGTGTGTGTGAGAGACAGGGAGTGTGTGTGAGAGACAGGGAGTGTGTGTGAGAGACAGAGAGTGTGTGTGAGAGAGACAGAGAGTGTGTGTGAGAGACAGAGAGTGTGTGTGAGAGACAGGGAGTGTGTGTGAGAGACAGAGAGTGTGTGTGAGAGACAGGGAGTGTGTGTGAGAGACAGAGAGTGTGTGTGAGAGAGACAGAGAGTGTGTGTGAGAGACAGAGAGTGTGTGTGAGAGACAGAGAGTG